>NC_051164.1:115322177-115622177 GCF_013339745.2 Dermacentor silvarum | reverse complement strand
AATGCTGCCGCCGTGGCCGGGCTAAACAGCTGGCTTTCCCACGTTCTGTGTTGCGGTTAAGCTTACCGAAACAAAAATGCGATGCGAACGGGGCCCGATAACGCTATCGCGTTCCACTCTCGAAGGCGAATCTTAAGCGTCCTCCAATTTTTGACAGTGGCTGTCTGCGGTCATCGAGTGTGATCTATTCATGTTTGCTTGTGCGCGCTGACATGCATGCGCTGTTAATTGGCTTAGTAAGCCAATGTGTCCAAGTTTATACAGCCGATAAAGCTACTATCCTTACTCCGTATAGCTCTCTAGTAATTTTCTATCGCAATTGATGCATCGCCTTTAGGGCGAAACTGCGTCTTTTTTTAACGCGATAGCGTTAACGGCCCTGTGTCGCAGAAAATCCGGCGTCAGCGTTGGCGCCGGCGTCCGCGACCAAGAAAATAATTCCGAACTACACCGACCACGCAGGCCCTCCGCGTGGCGCAGAGACGTTAGTGATTTAATTGAATTTCTCAAAGTAAAATGCGTCAGAAAAATCGTAAAGTACGACTTAACCACAACCTACAGACGTGATAGCGTCGGATTGTAACCCCCCCCCCCCCCCCCCCCCTTGAGTATACGAGAAAACATAATTTTCTTACGCCGAAACTCAAACACAAACCCCTTTTCCAGCATTTCTAGCATTCATACAACGGCGCGCCCCGGTCGAAGTTCCTTGCAAGAACACTATCCAGATGGTGCTCGCTTCTTCGGCAGCCGCGCGCGAAGGCGAAGTTGGAGAAAAAAAAAGCTGCAGTTGAAAGGAAGCCTGCCACGCAGTCAGGGATCTTTTAATGCTCTCGCGTTCCACTCTTAAAGACGAAGCTTAAGCGTCCTCCAAATTTTTCATTTGCTCCTGCGAGCGCCGCTGCTCAACATTGTCCGTAGCGCCGCCAGGAGCAGGTTGGGAAGTCTATCCGGTGCTCTGAACGATGATCTTAAGCGGGAAATTGCTCCCACGAGTGTTCGTATTTCTCTTCATATAGAAGCTCGGGCCACTCGATACACCGGTTACACCTTACAGGATCGTGCTCACACCTAACAGAGTGCGGACAACCGTCTCTTCTGCCCGCACTGAAATAACCTTCCCTATAAGCATAATCTAACGGCAGAGTGCCAGTGTATTTTTCTTTCGCATAAAGTTCATGCAGATGGTTTTGACACGCAAAACCCCAGAATTTAATTAACGTTCATGCAGAACGCCACATACGCGAATAAGCTGGCGCTGTACAGTCGTTAAGGGGTACAGTACATGATTTTTTTCCCCCACAATTTCGCACGGCTTGGTAAACGAAGCAGCGTCTGTGTGCTTTATGTATTACTTCAAATTTTGTTTAGTGCTAGCCTCGAAGGGTTCGTTTAGAGTAGTTAAGTGCTTTATACTCACACCAAATTCACCTTATCGGATAACTTCAAGCGAATATGTTGGAGCACTTTGAGGCACACATCAAATATATTACCGCAATGCTTTCGAGCATGCGTGTTGCTAAACTTAAGTGACATATAGAGCCGGGATACTCATCGTGGGTAACTAATTTTGATATTTATAATTTTTTGGAAACAGCCGAATAACTAATAAAAGAATCTGGATGGTGCTAGCCATCGCTATTTACAAAGAATCAGCGATGCAGCTTGAAGAAGGTCGTTGGAAGCCAGGAGGTCAAAGTTTAGACGAATACTGTCCACCAGTGTGTAGTGTAATGCAGCTACTGTAATGGCCGAGCGCAGGCGGACCCATGCAGATGCATCACCTTCGGGCTCGGCGACGAACGCGATTCCCAGCATTCCGTCTGGCAGCACGCGGTGCGTCCACAGCACCGAGGCGCAGAAGCCGTCGTGGTTGGTGCGCGAGAACACGAACAGCAGATGGGCGCCGTCCAGGTTCTCGCGGCACAACAGGTTCGTCTCGCGCAGGACGCCCTCGCAGTCGTCCAGCTGCGCAGAGAATCGCCTCTCTATTTCAGGAACATTTCACGCTGTGGGGCCCAGTAAAAAAAAGATGTCATAGATTGATGGAAACTTCAACACGCACTCGGTAATCGCGGTACACCTTTTGGTCGACACAGCGTATATAGCTATATATAAAGATACAGCGTGAAAATGGCGGGATGCATCACACACGCAACTTGGGAGCAGATGTGCATATAAGCACGGATCTGGCAAGCATACGGGATCTTATGCATAAATGTGTTTACAAATGCAGATGTTCATAGAACTTTCGAATACAATAAGCGTAGGGACATAACGCACACGTTCGAATAGAACTTTTACGAAATCGCGCGCCAGAAGAGACTAGCTAATTAAAGCACTAATACACTGCTCGACTACCTGCTTAAAAATATGAGCTTTTTTCGCCTACAAAGTGGTGCGTGCCTTATACAAATTACATGCATGGATCCTCATAAAGAACCATAGCTTTGACACAGAGTGACAATCCCTGTGTTCCAGACGCCATGTTTGTAGCTGCGGCTATGTTTATAGTTTGGTGTGTGGTGTCCTCTTTCCTCAGAAGTGATGTACAAATCTGCTTCAATAAAGCACTTCTAACACTGAGGCCATATGCTGCAATTAGAACGGTTTTGCACGGCCTCAAATATCGAAACGCGCTGTTGTTGATACGCACTCAGCGCCACAATATCTCGGAGGTCTTCGTTTTGGCCCACTGCAATTCTCATCGTCAGACAAGCGGAACACGCTGTGCATAAGCTGACATGCAGCGCAAGAACTGGCAGGTTAGGCCAACTATTGTTATTACTTTATCTGTGTTTCTTATATTTTAAACGAAAAGTGCTCATTGTGCATGCAGTGGAATCTTGCTGACAAAACGGGTATCCACGCGTACCACCGAGCCAACTTGCTGCTGAGCTTGGTGCAGCTCGATCAAATACTTTTGTTGCCACGATTGAGTCCGCGGCTGGTTAAAGACACTTCACTCGCTGCACTGCGGAAGGAAAAGATGAAAAGTTCGGCCGCACCTTGACCTTCTGCACAGCGAAGGAGATGTCGACGATGCCTCCGAAGTCGGTTTTGCCGAACATCTCCGAGGCAGCCGCCGTGTGCGTAGAGATCATGTTGGTGAGCTCGTTCCGTGCCTTGACCTCGTCGCCGCTCATGTCGGACACCAGGGCGCCGTACAGCGTGTGGTCGACATTGATTTCCAGGTTGCACACGCGCTTCAGCCGAGGCTCGTTCTGGCGGCCCCTGCACGGAACACGGATTGCGGTGGTGGCGAACTTGCGAAACGATTCCGAGTCGCTTCTTTCTCAGACTTCTTTCTTTCTCAGCTTCCCTTAGAACCACTGCGTGTGCACCAATGCGCCTTTGCTGTTCACCTTACAGACGACCCTTCCAATGACGGTGGCTCACTGCCGTTCATGCAAAGCTTAGATTTGTCAATAACGCTAAGGATTTAGGGCTCACGCTCTGACACACACACACACACACACACACACACACACACACACACACACACACACACACACACACACACACACACACACACACACACACACACACACACACACACACACACACACACACACACACACACACGCACGCACGCACGCACGCACGCAGTTTCACCGGGACATGAAAAGTTGCTGCGTGTAGCAAATAAACAAAATAAATTGCAAGAAAGTGCGGTGCCCCATCGTGTCACCGCTGTACCCAGCAACATCCACGGTGGGTTGACGGCCTCCCGGCATCAAATGTTCACCGTGAGCCCCTTTCGCCAGGAAAGGGCTGTACACGACAGCCCCAGTGTCGCCTAAAGGAATCCTGCCATTCTGCAAACGCTGGTCGTTCGAGGCCGTGTACACGTCAAACCAAGCGTTGCGGCCGTCGACGGCGCCGAGGTCGGGTGGAGACAGGGAGCGCTTCGATCGGTGCATCTGCGTAGCCCAGACACCAATAAAGAACGTGCGCCAGGCACCAATGCAGAATAAAGAATCGAATCACCTCAACAATCAACCCAACTAAATACATTGGTTCTGCGCTTCGGCCAGTAGCAAAAGGGGCGAAATTTCCAATGCTAAAGTCACATATTTTAGCATCACTGGACATATTTTTCCAACAATACCTCCTGGCAACCTTACCCATTTGCTGAAAAATTATTTGTTCGACAGTAATCAAGCGATGGTGCGGTGCGAGTGACAAAGCCGCGGGCCCTGCATGCAACAAGGAGTTTTTCCCCCATTGAGGGCCCTCACTTTCGTGGTGAGGGCCTTTAGTGCTGTTCTAAATAAATAGGCCTGAAATAAAATTCTGTGGCGAATGAGCGGTACATGCGAGAGGAATGCGTTAGCATTAAGTCGCAGCTCTGTGATGTCCCGGATCCATGAGCAACATCCACGGTTGGTTGGCGGCCTCCCGGCATTCACCGTCAGCCCCTTTCGCCAGGAGCTATTGTTGGGAAAATATGTACAGTGATGCTAAAATATGTGACGTTGGAAATTTCGCACTTTTTGTTACTGGCCGCAGCGCAGAACCACATTCACTCGTCACATGTCCGGCTTCGACATATATATATATATATATATATATATATATATATATATATATATATATATCCAGGGTGATCAAAGTTAAGTTGACAGGGTTTTTTTAGGCGCCGAGACGTACGTGAATACCACCTCTACAGTAGGGTTATGTGGCGAGGGGGACACAAAGTGAGATGATAATTGAGATGAATGACTGTCTTGCATGCGTCATCATACGAACGACAATTAAACTTTGCAGTTTGATAACTCAAAGAATAATTCTGCCAAGTAGAACTCTGTAGAAACACGACTGTCTCTAACTTTTCAATACAAACGTGCTTGTACTACAGCCACTCAAAAGTTAATTATTCATTTTTTGTTAATTGCACTGCTAACAGCGATAATCATCATATCACATTGTGTCCCTCTCGCCACATAACCCTACTGTAGAGGTGGTCTTCACGTACGTCTCAGCGCCTAATTAAAAAAAATGTCAACTTAACTTTGATCACCCTGTATACTGTTACGTGTAGCTGATGCCCACAGCTATTTACAATTTATTTACACGGAAACCAACGTAGGCCAAGATGGCCACGCTATATCAAGCGTGAACACGTCGTCCTCTTCGGTGCAGCCACACTGTGGCGGCTGTTCCGTATCATCACCCCCGGCAGTAGAAACACCGTCCCGGTGCCTAAGCTATACATCCGCGGTGAAAGGTGCGATATGGCTTTAGTCTCGCTAGGTGAACGATGACACTTGCAGCTGACGACGACGCTGAGGGGTCGGCGGCGATGATTTCATATGTGACATCGGTTATTTGTCGCACCACACGGTATGGACCAGTGTAACGCGACAGCAGATTTTCGGAAAAACCCACACGGCGGTTGGGTGACCAGAGAAGCCCCAGAGAACACGGAGAAAAGTGCACGTTGCGATGGTGGCAATTATAGAGGCGTCTCTGATGCTCCTGTGAGGCCTCTAGACAGGTGCGGGCGAGCTTCCGCCCGTGGTCGGCGCGTGCGATCGCGTCGCAGGCGTATTCAGTGGCAGAACGTGCGGGTGGGGGCAGCAAGGTGTCCAAGGGCAACGCGGGTTCTCGGTCATATAGTTGAGTTGAGTTTGAGTTTATTCAACTACATGGTACATGAGAAATGTGCATTTGTGGTTGGGTATGACGGGGAAAAGCTACATAGAAGCAGCTTGACGAGCCCCATCACCCCGAAAACAAAACAAAAACAAGCACAGCTATGCAGCAGAAAGCAATAACGGTACATAAAAGTAAATATACTAGGAGATAGAAAGGCAAATAGCCGGCGGTGTCGTGACGCGATGAATTATACGCGAACGTCACATATGGTAAATGAAGATCCCAGTCGTGGTGGTTGGTCGCAACGTACTTTGAAAGCATGTCGGTGATGGTCCGGTTGAGGCGCTCTGTGAGGCGGTTGGGCGGTGGGTGGTATGACGTGCTGAACTTGTGCTTTGTCGAGCAGGAGCGGAGGATGTCTTCGACGACTGCCGAGAGAAAGCTACGGCCATGGTCTGTTAGTACTTGGCGCGGAGCACTGTGCACTAAAATGATGTCGTAGAGTAGAAAGCCAGCGACGTCAGTAGCGCAACTTGTCTGGAGGGCTCTTGTGATTGCGTACCGCGTAGCGTAATCGGAAGCGACGGCGACTCATTTCTTTCCGGAGCCCGAGAGAGGAAACGGCCCAAGAAGGTCTAAACCAACGTGGAAAAAGGGTTCGGGCGGGACGTCGATTCGCTGGAGACATCCAGCTGGAAGCGCGGAAGGCTTCTTCTGGCGCTGACAGGGCTCACAAGCGGCATCGTAATGCCGCACGGAGCGGGCGAGACACCGCCAAAAGAAGCGACGGCGTACACGGTCGTATGTGCGCGAGACGCCCAAGTGCCCAGCCAAGGGAACGTCGTGAAGTTGGCAGATGACAGTCGAACGCAGGTGTGATGGGGTGACGAGCAGAAGGTCAGGGCCATGGGGATCAAAATTACGACGTTATAATGTCCCCGCTTGATGAGAAACATGCGGAGAGAGGCGTCACCATGCGTTGACTCCAGCCGGTCGATGAGGGCTCGTAACGAAGGATCGCGGCGTTGCTCGTTGCCGATTTGAAGCAACTGTGACACAGAGAAAACGGAAGCGATGGCGTCCGCATCAACTGGTTCGTCGACGGGGTAGCGGCACAAACAAATGGCATCCTGGTGCAAGCGTCCCGTCTTATATACCACGGAGAAGGTATATTCTCGTAGGCGTAAAGCCCAGCGAGTGAGTCGTCCCGTGGGGTCCTTGAACGAGGATAGCCAGCAGAGAGCGTGGTGATCAGTGATGACACAGAAGTGGCGTCCGTAACGGCCCACGCAAGAGCGAGGCACTCGCGCTCGGTGATTGAATAATTGCGCTCGGCGGGTGATAAAAATCGGCTGGCGTCACCGAAAGGCATCACCTTGAGCTGTTAAAGGCCGTCAGGGATAACGAATGCAGTCTTCTTCTTTTTGCCATTCTTGTCTTTGACAAGTACGACGGGAGAAGCCCAGGGACTACAGGAAAGCTCGATAATGTCCTTTTCGAGAATCTGCTGGATAACTGCTCGTTCCGACGCGGAAACACGATATGGACGTCGGTGAATAGTGTTCGCATCTCCAGTATTTATGCGATGGGTCACGAAGGACGTTTGGCATAAGGGTCAATTGTCAAAGTAAAAATCTCGCGATAGCCTTCAATAACGCGGCAGAGGGCTTCAGCTTGAGCAGGTGTAAGGTCAGAGGATACCATCTTTTCAATGTCGACGCCACTGCCGTGGGACGACGTCGCGGGATGGGCTGAGCTGCAACAATCTTCGACGGTGAAGGGCTCGACCTGATCATCCTGCAGAGCGCTAATTTCAGCGAGTGAGATCCCTTGTGGAAGGACTTGCGCGGTTAGCGCGAAATTGACAAGGGGAATGCAGGTACGGTTGCCAGTAATTGTCAGCAGAGTGTGCGGAACGGTAACACCATGTGTAAGCATAACGGCTGGAATTGGTGCGACCATGTAATTGCCGTCAGGTACAACAGCTGGTGTGGAAAACACGTCGACGTGTGTCAGAGATTAGGAGGGAGGCGAATAGAATCCATTCAGCTTAAACAGCTTTGAGGCGGGTCCACAGGGTCGGCAAGAAGAGTGAAGTGAGCCGGCCGAAAAGTCAATGAGGGCAGAATGAGTGGCGAGAAAATCCAGACCGAGAATGAGTTCATGAGGGCAATGTTCGATGACGGTGAAGAGCACGACGGTGTTTCTCTCAGCGATAGTGAGTCGGGCAGAGCACATGCCAACAATACCGACAGTCCATCCGTCGGCGACTCGTACGGCTCGGTTCGGGGCAGGCCTCAGAACTTTCTTTATCCGACGGCAAACAGAAGCATTCATAGTGGACACATGCACCCCGGTGTCAATCAGCGCGCACACAGGAACGTTGTCAACAAGAACGTCCAAAGGATTCTGGTTTGTGGGTAAGGTCAAGCGAGGATTTCGTGCTAATGTCGTCAATGCAACTCCACCTCTATAAGCTGCACTGTCGAGTTTTCCAGTCGGGGGTGCTGCGAATAGGTCGGAGAAGGAGCGCGCCGTGACGGAGGCAAACGAGATTGACGGCAGGAGGAAGAAGGTGAGCGGGAGTAGCGGGGTCTAATCAGAGGTGTCGCAGGGTCAGATGAAGGGTTGATCATAGAAGGAGCGAATGAAACGGACGAACTAGAGGGACGCGGGTAGTAGTCAGACGAATAGCGTGTCGTAGATGTCCAGCGGCTGTGGCAGTGGCGAGCGATATGCCCGATGCGTTGACAGTGAAAACATATCGGCTTGTCGTCCATGGTGCGCCATTCGGACGGGTTGCGCTGTTCATTAGAGTAGTAAGAGGAGCGAGGTGGGAACGTGGGTGAAAAAAGAGGTTCAGAGCGCACCGGACGAACGGAGTCTAATGTCCGCCTCTTCGAGTAGACCAGCTCGACGAGCTGGTCTACTCGAAGGTGCGGAGGTTAGATCAAGGCCGACGTTTGACAACTCTCGACGGACGATGGCATGTATCAAGGAGACCGTCAGCGGAGAAGGATCAGATGTCGGGACTGAAGTGGCCGCCGGTTCAGCTGCCTCGACCTCACGACGAATGATGCGGGTTAAGTTGTCACATCGATCGTGAGGGCTGGCGGAAGAGGTAGTCACAAGAAGATGTAGCAGCTGTGTTGGGAAGGAGCGTGATATGTTGGGATACCCGGCGGCTCGTGGCGTGTGTTGAGAGCTGGCGAGCCACTTCTTCACGAATGTATTGCTGAATCTGAGGCAGCAAGCCGGAATGATAAGCACCAACGCATCAGGGCTCCACGGCCGAGAGGTCTGCGGATTGCAAACTGGTACGACGGCTGGAAAGACGCTGTTTGTGGAGCTCGTCGAAGCTTTGACAGAGCTCAATTACTTGAGGAACCGTCGTTTGGTTCTTGGCCTCGAGCATATGGAAGGCATCATCGTCTATGCCTGATCTTATCTGCTTCGGTCATGGACGCATTCATGCGCTTGCAGAGGTCGATGACGTCATAAATGTAGGTCGTGAAGGTCTCACCGTTTTGTTGAGTTCGACCACGCAAACGGTGTTCAGCGCTGAGTCGGCGCAGGGTATCCGCTTCAGTGCAGCCACACTGTGGCAGCTGTTCCGTATCAATTTATATATATATATATATATATATATATATATATATATATATATATATATATATATATATATAAACGCTCTTCTAAACTATCCCATCTTTACCACGTGACCGGATACCCGCACTTGTTAACAGCGGAGCTGTTCTTAGTCGAGCGTGCGCCGTCGATGACGGCGCCGTCTCGCAGGAGCAGAGCCGGAGAGATCATGTGACCCGGGAGGGCTCCTCTCCTTCCGGTCGCCGGGAGGATGGGAGCCGACCAATCTGAGCGCGCGACGGGGAGGAGGAGGAGGAGAGGCGCCGGGGTATAATAACAGGTATTTGCGCCGCGCGCTTTTCGCACGATGGACGCCGCTCGGCGAGAGCGGCGTCCACTGACCGTTTATCACAGCGATCACAAGGCCGTGCTTGTAAAGGGCAAAAAGCACCCGACGTGACACCTGCGAAAACCGAAGCAATAGGAGGGATTAAACAGTGAATAAAAGCGTTTTTTATGCTACCTTGATGTCCATGTCTCACAAATAAAATGCAGCCAGTTCCACGAAGTGAAATCTGTCGAAACAGCGGAGATGTGGTCGTTCCTTCGGTCTAAAACGAAGACTACCACAGGGGAAAAAAGAAACATACACGACAACCGTAGAAACAGAACGACGACAGCTCCCCTGTTTCGACAGATTTCACTTAGCGGAACTGGCTGCATTTTTTCTATTTTGACACTCCTAATGCTAACGCATTAAAAAAAAGAAAGCACACCCTGGCGTGTTGAGTACCGCGTCGGTATCGGCTCCGTAGCGTGTGCATAGCTTGTTCAGCGGTGCCGTGCAGACCGCAGAGCGGGCCTCCTCCGCCAGGAGTGAGAACGTCTCGAGCGGAGTAGAGCACCGAGTGGAAAGCAGGCGAGGAGGACCCGTTGGCGGAGGGGAAGAACCGACTGGCGCGCTCCACGTGGTACTCTTCGCCCAGCACTGCAATGCGGCCCACGAACACGCCGTCCATGATGGCGCCCACCACGTGGCTTTCGTCCAGGGATCCTGGGGCACGCCGGGAGAAAGTAAACGTCGAGCAGCTGGTCTCAGTGCAGACAGCGCACATGATGCACGCTGCCAGGAATACTTGCTCCCAAAGTCAGATGGCCGCAATCAGCCACCCAGGGTTGGGGAGTAAGGACATGGAAATGGGAAACGTCGGTGTGTCGGTGAAATACGGTGTGTCGCTACATTGCTTCAATGCTCATCGCATTAACGTCGAGTGTGAGATGGGCACTGGTGGAACTTCTTCTGCTGCCGTGTGAGTACGGGAAGATGGCAGCCGACGTGGTACACAAAGGGCGTCGTAAAGTCTGGATACGTGTTTCTTTTTCAGCCCGCGAGAGGAAGTCAAAATGCGACGGAGTATGCCAATAACCTGCTCGCCTTGTTTCAGAAGGTGATTAACAGCCACCGCCATAACGCTGGATGTGGTGTTCCAAGGGCCAAATTGCGTTAGGCCCTTGTCTGCGTTTTATATATGGCGGTTGCCATCGTTGGCTGTGGACTAGCAGCCGTTCCGATTTGGCGGAGGACCCTCTCAAGATAATGTGAGTAGCAACGTAATGGGTGCCGTATAGGGCACGTTGCAGGGTATGGAATCGGCTTTCCGCATGAGTCGCACTCATAACCGACCCTACCAACTTCAAGACCGCTGTTCAGAATGCCATTTGTTAATATTTCTTGTTTGTATTTTACTGCATTATTTTTTGTTTTTGACTCCACTCCTTCTGTAACGCCTTCGGGCCTTGAAAATGTGTGAAATAAATAAATAAATAAATAAATAAATAAATAAATAAATAAATAAATAAATAAATAAATAAATAAATAAATAAATAAATAAATAAATAAATAAATAAATAAATAAATAAATAAATAAATAAATGCTTAAAGTGTCCTGCCGAGCCGCGATTCATCCACAGGGTGATATCCATTCGTGTACTTGTTTATCTTGCACCGGTGACCGCTTTTAACTAAAGTCCCTATATAAGAAAAGTACCGCCATCCTTTGATAAACGCCGCTTCTCTCTCTCCTGTATCTCCGATTGGACGATGATAGCGCGCGCTTTTCACTTCTTTATATTTTCTTTTTTTCCACCTCAGAACCATGTTGAAAGTCCTCTGCGCAGCCGCAGTCGCCGGCGGCGGCGGCGGCGCGCGCCCGGCCTGAAAGCTTCAACGTGGACTTTCTAGGTGCGCCACAGTCGACTTGGCTTTCGCAAGCAAAAAGTAAAGAAATAAGCAAGCGCTTTAGGAGAGGAGGCGGCGGAGGAAAGAGTAGATGGCAGTACTTTTCTTATATAGGGACTTTACTTTTAACCGGCTAACACATGTTAAACGTTATCGTTAGGCGCAGGACGCGCCTGCATGTACCGGAAGTTTCTCGAACGTTATCGATGCTTCTATCCGTTTTATTGCGATAGGAATTATATGGACACTCAAAAGCAGATTTCTGCCGTCGGCGTCGCCGTCGCCGTGAGGTTCCGTATGACGTCATATGGAGATGAAATCGTCGCCGCGCGCCGAACGCTGTATGTGCGAGTGAAAGGGCGCGAGGGGCGCGTCTTTCACGGGGAGTGAACGCACGGCGGAGAACAAACGCGCGTTCTGCGCCGTGCTCGCTTAAGGGCTGCAGAAGTAGGCGTCTCTTTTCTCCTTTACAATCACCATATATGTAGAGCAAACGCGCCTTCTTCCGACGCGCGAGAGGCCGTGGGGGAGGGGGAGGGAAGGGAGGCGACGTTTAGCTGCGGCACCAAGTGTCTATTTATATCAGAGGCTCCGGCAACAGTCACCAACGCCGCACTCATTTTGAGCGAACGCGGGCAAAACGCCGATGGCGTCGACAACAGTTCTGCGTGTTGCCGATGCTGCTGCATGTCCAAGTTTATACAGCTGATAAAGCTAATATCATTACTCCGTATAGCTAGCTCTCTACAAGTTTGCTATCGCAATTGATGCTTCGCCTTTCAGGTGAAACTGCGACAACTTTTTATGTTGTCCCCGACGCTTATGTATCTGATCGCATGAGCGACGCGAATTGTCTAGTACTTTTGGAAGACACGCGGGGACCAGGGATTACTTTGGAACCTTCGATTACTCATGTATAAAAGCCGACGCATTTCGCCGCTGATCAGATTTCGACGATCGCCAACTGTGTTGTGCTTCGAGTGTAGCTTCCTTTTGTGGGCACATGTTCGCCCAATAAAGAATCAGTTTCGTCATAGACAGCTTTCCGACTGTTTTCTTCACCATCACTTCTACGTGACAATACCATCGGCGTATGCATAGTTCAGTGTAAGTCTTGGTAGGAGAAATTGTCACTTGCCAATAAAAACATCAAGTTCGATTAATGCTCCAAGAACATCTAAACATTCCCTTCTGCGCTGACTGGCGAAATACACGATGCGTGGACAGTGTAGTGACACTATTCCCGAATGTCCTGTAATTCGTCGTATGCGGGATACCACTTTTGTTAGTGCCTTGCTAATTCATCACATACGTTGGAATTATAAAGAACTTGTGATCCGCGGTTTAGGCAGAGTGGACCGGAGTAATTGTAGCTGAGATGAGATCTCATCTTAGCTCACCGACTGACACGCGGTGATGTGATCGAACACGCGATATCCCTGCTATCTCATTCAACAGCAATGACAAGCGCTCTAGCTATTTCTTGCTACAAAAGGTCCACTAATAGATAATTTTACATTATCATCATGAAAAGAATAAGCGCATGCTCTTTCATGCTCTCACCGACGACGTGGCCGGAGTAGAGGTGGTCAAGGTTGACGTCAACGGGGCCATTGTTCGTTACCAGTGAAAAGTCGTCCGAGAACGAAGACCGGTCGCGCACTAGCCGCAATCTGAAATCCCTGCAGAAAGCAGAAGGGCGCCGTTATCATCTTGGACCAAGTTGCATGCTTCAAACAACCGGCGTTGTCTGCTCGGCACACGCTACAGATACGATTAAGAGGTCGTTGAACAAATGTAGATGTACATGCATCTGCGTGAGCCTAAGACTAGGCATTCAAGTCGCATTCGAGTGGACGCTATACGGCATGCTCTGAGACGACACTGCGCTCGAGACAGCAGACGGTATTGTGACACAGAGGGAAACGAGGCACAGAACACAAGAATTTGTGCATCGTACTCCCGATTAGATGTCAACTGAAGTGTCCAAGCCATTGCCGCAGTGTAGTAAAACGAGCTTGATGTCACCCACACTTTATGACAAGGACTGCTCCCCTACAATAAGTGCCTTCGAGTCTCTTTCTGCGCAGTTACCTTGAGAAGATTTCAGTCAGCTGTTCGCACACACACAAACCATGGACAGCGACGTAACAAAGATGCAGCAGCGCTAACGTTAGCAGCAGTGCGTGTCGGTGCCAGACTTAAGAGGTGTGCACTTGCCGGTGCACATATACAATGCATCTTAATGCCGCATGTGCTTGCTATGCTTCTGAGCTTCTCAAAATTGCGAGGAAACCTCGTATGATCGATTTTTACTTCCATTACGGAAGCTCTGTGAGCCCGCGAGTGTCATATCAAACAGACGTCGCATGAAACAGCCACGAAGCAGTCACTGAACATTTCAACCTGCCAGGTCACAACATCGAAGAAATAAACTTTATATTTTTTCTTTCATTCATACTGTCGTTCTTGCAGAGGCAGAAAATAAAGAGCAATGTTTTATACACAAGTTCAACACACTGCAACCAACAGGTATTAATGCTTCAAAGAGGCTGTGGAATCTATTCGCTATACTAATGACAAAACTATAAGGCTAGACGATCCTTCACCTTTACCATGATACTCCAGAGTCAGGTGGCCATGATGGGTTTTGGCGCGCATACAACAAGCTACTGAAGCGGTTTACATGGCCAAGTATGAAAGAATAGATTAGCAACTACGTACGGACATGTCACACATGTCAAGTAAACAATGTACAGACATGCAGACGACAGACATCATGATAATCCCGCAGCATTCGCGAGTCCCCTTTGAAGTCATTCACTTGGATTTTGCGGAGCTAATGAAAGCGGGTGAAGGTGTAAAGGAAACGCAAGCGTTTCTACTTTGCATAGACGAATGCACCAGAATGATTACGGCGAAGGCAGCAAAGGAAGACACCCACAGTATCATTGTTCTTCAAGACGAATGTGTTAGACATACGAAGACCATAGTGTGTGACACTGGACTTTCCTTCTGTAATGCTAAACTAGCGAAGTGGACTCGAGATAATGGCATGACTATCAAATTTTGTTCGCACTACCACCCCGCCGCAAACGGCCTTGCGGAGCATGCCATGCGAGATGTGAAGCAATTTATAAGTATGTACCCAAAGTTTGCGGGTAGGTGGAAATGCTGCCTATAGAGGCGGCTGTAAGGCACCATAACCGTTCATGCACAAGTGGCTTGGGGTGCAGCCCTCTTTTTGCCGCCTCAGGAGTCACGCCGACACTTCCTGCGGATAGCGAACCGGGTATCCTTGGCAAGTTCCAACTTACCGAAACAAATAAAAGCGCACAAAAGGAGCATATCTACAAACAACGCATGAAGAGAAACTTCGACAGAAGGCGCAAGGACGAAAAACCACACATAGAGCTTGATGACAAGGTCCTAATAAGAAAAGGCGTTGGGACTTCAAATGCGAAATTTCAAGGACCCTTTCCTGTGGTAAAGACTGCGTCACAGCACAGTATCTTTAAAACAATAGAGAGTTTTAGAATAGGGGCTCCAAAAGTTTGGGGCCCCAAAGAGCTTTGCGGGTGTTAGCGTTGGGGCATACAGGAGTGAAGTGTTTTAGAATAGGGCTTTGCGTTTGCGAATAGCGTTTTGCGCTTGCAGCGCCACTACGGTGTCAAAGAAAAACTATCATAAATATTAAAATAAACTATACAATTTTATGATAAGAAGAGTAATTTTGACTTCCGTGGTTTTGCGTTTAATTACAATTGAGAGGTTATTCTATTAGCAGCAAGCGATTTGTTGCGCTTAATTTTGAGTAACTAACTTTACGTGCCTTCACAAGCCAAGCGAATCTACGTTAGGCTAACGAGCCTTGAAATCGATAATAGAATTCGGAATCAGCGGCGTCTAACGAATGAATCTTCATTACAAACGTTAGTTGAGAGAAAGCGATAACCGCAGTCACTTCTCCTAGCTTACGAACTTCACGCGTTACCACGAATCAAGCCCAGTTTGGTACTCGGAGAGCCGTTTCTTCGATGGATGCCGCCATGTTTGTTAACGCAAAGCTTTTGGGGCAGCTTTTGGGGCTCCCGCTAAATCGGTGAAATAGCGTGCCCGACGCAAAACCCAAACGCAGTTTGCGTCTCACGCATGCGCAGTGGTGTCGACGCTATTTCTTTGGGGCCCCTATTCTAAAACTCTCTAATATGGTATCTGGAGCCTCGGGTAAAGAAGAGTGTGGCTCCGTCGGAAATGTGTTCAGTAACTACACGGAAGTGTGAACAAAGAGGGAAAGGGAGGTTGAAGTGCGCTGCACTTAAACCACGAAAGAAGAACCAAGGGGAAGCAAGAAGAGGAGGACAAGGAGGGCAGCTTTAGTTAGAATAAAATGGCGGGAACCATCCGACGGTATTAAGCTATGTTTCCTTTAGTTGCATTTACAAGGAACGCTACATATTACTGTTAATTGTTATCATTTTTATTGCCGTTGTTGCTTTTGTTTATATTATTATTCATTGTTTTATTTACTAATATTTAATTTATTGTCATCCTTTATTGAACGTTATTTTTTTCTCCATTTAATATGATTATATTTGGTTAATCTTTTTTTTTCTCTCGTAATCTTCAACAAGTCATGTATCTTTACTCACTGATTTCTTTTACCATTGGCATATTTGACTCTTAATTGGGTGATTTTTTACACAACTAATATTTTTTATGTAGTTCTCACACTGGCCCAAGGCATATCTCTGCGTACTTCTCACTTTCTTCGAAAATTATGCCCACCGGATTGACACCACCTGCTGACCCGGCAGAGTTCCTAACTTTTTTTTATTAGTCACCTCAATTTCCAAGAACCTGCTGCACACTCCCCACCCAACTCAGTATCATGACTAATCACTGCTTTTGAATACTTTCATTTTCCTAGCCCTCACCTTACTCTTTGAAAACACGTATACTCCTTGCAACCCCCCCCCCCCCCCCCCTCCTATCTCCCTATATAGGCTTGCCTGGATCACCCCTGTCTAGAGCAAGGTATGCTATGTCGATAAACACTGCCAAAGAAATCAGTTGTTGCTCTAGCAAACCCCATATCGTCCAACGATGCGCTGTAGTGGGCCAATTGATTCTTAAACATGACTGAACACCACTGCGCTGCGATGAAAAACTGGTCGTGATGAACTGAGACGCAACTGCGCTTCTTGCAGGTCTCAGTTTATCGCGTCGTTTCTTCAGTCTTGCATCGTGTACCCCCACAGAAGAAATGCTGACTCTATCTCTTGTTTGGACACCTGCCTCTCGAGAGCTCTGAAGGCAACCTCGACGCTCTGTTCCTGGACACCACGGGACGCCGAGCGCTTCCAGCGGGTTGCTCGGCCGTGCACGTCCACAGGGTCGTACGAGAGCGGCTCGTAGTGGCGCACGAAGGCGTTCAGCGCACGGCCTATACAAAAAGGGACACTTGCAAACATCATATCTTGTTGCACAACAGATCACCGCAGTAATAACTCTGGCAACACGATGCCTGTTACATATTATTAGGTTTACCGACAAGCCCGAATCGTATATAACGCTTTCGCATCTTTGAAAATCATTTTCAGTCCAGGACCGAACGGCGCTTAAAGCCTGCTAAGAGCGCTGTGAACATTGCTGCTGTGCTAAGAGCCTGCTTTCCGTTTGGCTTCGTTGCAAGGTGAAGTGGCGCACTGCTTCGAGCAGGCAAGGCCGTGTTTTGGTACTTGACAGGTGTTTACCACAATAATTTGTTCCATGGTGTTATTACACTTGTACGGTTTCCTTCGCGTCACGTGGTAAACTTTGAGATGGTGATACGTCTTCACTCTGCACGTCTGTCGATAGCGGTTCATCGAAGGAGTGCTGTTTGTTTTCCTTCCATTTTGGGTTTTCGATAACATATGTATATAAGTTCACGTGTTTTCAATAAAGCGTCAGGTGCGAGTCAGCGCTCGTCCGTGTGTTTCTTCTGTCCGTGCGTGCTCCATTCAGTGTGCTGCTTTTCTCCAAGACCTAACACGGTTCTGAGTGCGATGCGGCTTACGTCAGGTCTTGCGATAGCACGTCAGCCTAACAGTCATGTATAGGCGAATTGGTTCTGCCAGCAAAAAAGACCTGTGTCGCTATTCCACAGCGGCCGTCAAAGTAATTTCTTGCATTAGTTTTTCCAGGATCGCTTTGGCGCTCTACCATTCGCGGGGGGCACCTTGGGTGCTTCGTTTTATGCCATTACTAAAAGTTACACTCACTCTTGTCAAGTGCCCGGGAACTGCCACGCAGATTACTTTGTTATCATTTGGCCAATGTGCGCACTCCCATTTTCTTTTCCTAGCTGCCGTCTTGTGGTCTAACAGTTTCCTCAAAATGATCAGTCTAATTACATTGCATTGCACATATACCTGCTGCTTTGAGCAAGTAATCGCCACAGAACATTTCTCGAAAACTTGCTTTACTAGAAAGATATCAATGTACGCGAAATTGTTCGTGGGATATCGACGAACACCGCTGTGGGTGACAATAATATCGGAACCCACGTCAAATCGAAGCACGCAGCACTTACCAGAGCACAAGTGGAGATGCATGCACGTCAGAATAAGCAGTGCGGCGTAAAAAATGTCGAGGTTAAACATTAATAGGAATCTCTCGATGGGAAGAACCTTTTTCTACCGAGAGGCGCTTCTTCTTCGTCTCCGCAGCTGACACAAGCTTCGCGAGGATTAACCACCACCGAGCAGAAAACAACGAATCTTTCATGTTGCGTCGCGCTGCAATATGGTGCGCGTGCTTACCATATCAGCTAACTCTGGCTGGGGAATAGTCTCTTCTCATGTGTATTACGTCATGGGGCACGAAACAATCGCTTCAGCATGCCACCGGAAATTTGTATTTTATAAGAGAAGAAATCACGCAAAGTGTTCACATATGTGAATATTTTATTACGTAGCTTTAAAGCAAATCTTTCTTTGCCTTACTCTCTCGAGTTTGGCGTAGACGCCGCCGCTGCTGTTGCTGCTCGCGAGCGCTCAGGCAAACATTAACAGATCTCACTCGATGGCCACAGTCTCACTGTCGCAACGCGAGCGAACGCTGCGCACCGTGTCTCGCAAACTTGGGATTACGCGACCGCCAACACCAGACGCGCGCGAACCCAATGCGCACCAAGGCACGAACCGTTTCGGCTCGGAGTTTGCACTTGCCGCAGTGAGATTACCTCCAAGATACGGCGCGTGTCCCGCGCATGGTCGTCCGCGACGAGAAGGCAAATAGGCGCGCGTTCCTGCCCCCTCGCCTAGCGCGCGCTTGATCACGCCACCACTCGTTCACTTGCGTTCACCTTACCGCGAATCACGTTACCTCGATTTCCCCTTATGCAGAAGAAATCGTCAGCGCTGCGAGCCCCGCCTCCGCAACTTGTTTACCAACATGACAAATGGCGCAGCGGCGTTTCCCGCCTACCGCGTCCCGGAGCGCGCGCGCTTTGACGGCCTTTTTACCGCGCAACCGTTCATTCGGAAGGACGCTTGAAATAACTTTGGCCTCGGCCGACATTTTCACAGTTCTCTGCTAGATTTACTAGCCATAAAAGGCGCCAAGTACATGCTTGAAATGGTTGAAAACTTCGTTAAATCGCGAAAAAAAAATAAATACACGGTTTTCAATGGAACCAACATCGGGAGATCAAAATACTTCGTTACATCGCAAATTTCGTTAAATCGAGGTTCGTTACATCGAGGTTTGACTGTATAGGCAAGTACCAGCAAACGAGCTAATACAACCCGTGTATGTTGACCGACAAATTAGTTCCTGGCGCCATGCTCTACGTAGGCTTCTTTCCTCAGTTCTGCTCTGTGAAATGGGCAGGCCGCGTGTTGTACCGTCTGAAGAACAACATGCCTATCAAGAACGACGACGTGAACAGAAAAAATGTCGCAGTTTCGCCCGAAAGGCGAAGCATCGATTGCGATAGCAAATTAGTAGAGAGCTATTCGGAGTAGGGATAGTGGTTTCATCGGCTGCATAAACGTGGACACATTCGCTTACTAACTGAATTAACAATCGTGGTGTCAGCGCGCACAAGCAAACGTGAATAGATCACACTGACCGCAGACAACGACTGTCAAAACGCCGCAGCGGGCGAAGGCTCGCGCGGTCTATCGCTTCAACGGAAACTGAGCAGCGAATGCACAGCGCATACAAAGGCCAGAGCCATGTGGAGGTAATAGACGGTGCGGGCGACCGCCAACGCAGGGCAAAGTGCAGAGAAGTTGTTGGCAGAGGAGAAGCTGCCCCCCTCCCTCCTTCCCGCGCTGCCTACCCGCTTTCTTGCTTTCGCGTGGGAGATTGAGTGGCAAGATACGCCTTTGGTGCCGGAGCACAGCGCCGCCCCGCCTACCTCCCATACCCCCACGGCCTTTCGCGCGACGGTCGCGTTTGCTTTCCGCCGTGCGTTCGCTCTGCGTGATAGCGCGCGCCCCCCGCACGCGTTCGCTCGCGCATGCGGCGCGCGGCGATGATTTTATTGCCCTTGGAATCTATCCGGAACGTCACGGCGACGGCAGAAATCCGGTTGAAGTGTCCATATAATTGCTATCGCAATAAAAGGGAATGAGCGCGGCGGCGGCGGAAGGAGACCACTGACGATGAGCGGGCTGCGCACGCCAAGCGCAAGCGTGCTGCCCGCCAGGACCGCGAGGCGGAAAGACATGCGAACCGTCCATGTAGTCCCCGATTCCATAAACTTGGAACGTTTCACCGGAGCAAGGGTCAATCACCACATACACAGCTTCGCTGGTAATCCACCTTGTGGAATGGCACTGAATTTTTTGGCTGACGTAAAACATGTATAAATTAAATTCTGAGAATTTACGTACCCAAACCACGATATAATTAGGAGCCACGCCATAGTGGGAGACTCCGGATTATTTTATTGCGATAGCAATTATATGGACACTTCAACCGGATTTCTGCCGTCGCCGATGCCGTCGCCGTGAGGTTCCCTATAGATAAAATCTTCGCCGCGCGCCGTATGCCCGAGCGGAAGCGTGCGGGGACACGCGCTATACGGAGAGCGGACGCACTCAATCTCCCACGCGCAAGCAAGGAAGCGGGAAGCCAGCGCCGGAGGGAACGAGGGGGGGGGGGGCGGCACTTCTACTCTGCCAACAACCGCGCTCGTCACTCGTCGCTCGCGCGCACCGTCTCTTATCTCCACACGGCTCAGACCTTTATGCGCTGTGCATTCGCCGCTCAGTTTCTGTTGAAGCGATAGACCGCACGTACCTTCGCCCGCTGCAGCGTATGCGCTTGCTGCCAGCCTTTTGACAGTCGTCTGCAGTCATTCAGTGTGATCTATTCATGTTTGTTTGTGCGCGCTCACACCACGCTTGTTCATTCAGTTAGTTAATAGTCGGGCCACATTTTCCAACGCGCGCTACACATGCAATGCTGCCCGGATCGGCAGTGCAGCGCTCCAGGTGTGTCCCTTCGCACGCGCAGCCCACGGGAAGCCTTTCTCATCAACACCACCGTTTCACACGCGCCTTCTCGTGGTCATAGAGTCTCTCTTCATGTCGGTCTACTTACGCCGCAGCACACCTGCTTACTTAATCAGCTCATGTTTACTACAATTCATATTGCTACCAAAGCCGCTCACCTTACTTCGTATGACATTGCTGTGTTGCTATCGCATTCATTGCTTCGGCCTTAGGGCGAAACTGAAAATTTTTTGACCACCTGGATGTCTTTAACGTGCACACAATGCACGGTACACGGGCGTCTTGGCATTCCGCCCCCATCGAAATGCGGCCGCCGTGATTCATTGGCATCCCCTTTGAAACACAGTTAGATAAACCGATTCTTTAAGCGCACTGAAGGCTCTACACGTGAAATCCGAATGTGAACCTCTGTGGGATATTTTAAACAGGGTAACATAAGCAAGTACGGCAGATCAATTAGGTTCTGTTGGATACCAAGCCATGTTGGGATAGCGACTACTGAAGCAGCTGACAGATGCGCATCAATGGCTGCGTACACAGACATAACAAACACAACACTCCCATATAAAGATAGTACCCATGCGATTCGGTAGGCCTTGAGGTCAAAATGGGAGCACGGATGGGACCATTGTACAAGCAACAAGCTACATCTTGCAAAAACCGTAATTGGCGAGTGGAAGTCGTGCAGTCACCAGCAACGGTTCTATGAGGCGATCCTATGTCGACTCCGGATTGGTCACACACATCTTACACACAATTTTCTCCTTCGAAAAGAAAACCCGCCAACTTGCGAGAAGTGCCATGAACATCTTACAGTGATACATATTCTAATGATATGTCCACACATCGAAACACAGAGACGGAAGCTTTTACACAATTTGTATAATTTACATATACCTTTACACCCTGCCCTAATATTGGCAGATGACCCGCTAGTACCATTTACTAACTTGTTTAAATTTTTAGATAAAACTGGTTATTTCCATCAATCATAACGTAACGCAGGTCTAGCTGCGTTTTCTATTGTCTTGTGACTGGCGCAGCATGGCCGCCTTTGCGCCACTAAACCCCAATTAAATATAACTAACTAAACGGGGCGATGACAAATAGTCACCTCTTGATTTAAATAAGCATGCTGTACATGTTTTCATTCTAGCATTTTTGTATATATCTCCCTAATATTTGTTTCCTTCCACTACGGCGTGCCTCATAATCAGAACTGGTTTTGGCACGTAAAACCCCCAGAAAGAAGAAGAAGAAGAACGTTGAGATTGTTGGTGCTGTCATATTCAACATAGTTCATTTACGGAATTGCGCAGAGCGCGTTACTAAATTTATGTTTACGTAACTTCTTTCTTTTGTCAGTTTGTTCATTTTCCGATACGGTTCTCTTCTTGTTGATGCCACGCTCACTTATTGCTGCAACAGAACCATGAGAGGCGAATTAAGTAAATAAATAATCCGCTGTGCCCCTGAACAAACCGTAAGGAACCATTCGCAGTACCAGAAACGTACGCACGAACTGCGCCGTAAATTTTTTTTTTTAATGTGGAAATAATAAGTGACAAGTTGTAGAAACGAACTCGAGCGCACGGCGCTGACAAAAGCTCAGCTCGTGCCAAGAAGCCCTGCGCCGTCGGCTGTTGGGATCACATAGCTCTATTTGCAGACTGTTGAGAGCAGGTGCTGCAGCGCCTCTGCGTCTACTTTTGGCCGCACAGCGACTCTGCCTCTTTCAGGAAACGAGTGAGTGACTTTTCTTTCACACACACACACACACACACACAGAGAGAGAGAGAGAGAGAGAGAGACAAATTGTGGTTGATCCCTCTTTCATAGGAATCGGTAGAACAAGAAAGTGAAACGTGTCGTCCAAGAAGCGGTTGCATGTTTGCTTCGTGAACTCGCGGTCCGCTGCAGCGAAAGGCGCGCGATTTGCGGGTCGGCGACCGCATTGCAGGTTTGCTTGGCTGACGTAATAGTTCAGCAGAAATGCGCTAGGTGGAGATAAGTAATTAAAGAAAAACTGAGACATCCACCAAAATGTAGCAATTTGCTACAATGGAAACCCAACCGGGTTCCTCGAAAGAAAGCCTCGCAGTTGAAGAAAAATTCGTCCTGGTCCGGGACTCGAGCTTTCTTTCGAGGAACCCAGTTGAGTTTCCATTGTAGCAAATTGCTACATTTGGGTGGATGTCTCAGTTTCCCTTTAATTACTTATCTCCACCTAGCGGATTTCTGCTGAACTATTACGTCATACACTTGCCTTTGCTTCGAGTTGTCGACAAATTCGACTTCGCCCTGCCATCTGCTAGCCGCCTGGTTAGCTCAGATGGTAGAGCGGCTGCCCCGGAAAGGCGGTGGTCCCGGGTTCGAGTCCCGGACCAGGACGAATTTTTCTTCAACTGCGAGGCCTTTAGGTTTGCTTCGCGCATGGCGTTTTGCGGCCTAGTCGCTAGGTACTAGCATTTTGGTCCTGCTCCGTAGTGTCTTGGGCAGCCAGTTGAGTTGCGACGAGCTCAGCTTCAGGAATGCCGGTGGCAGAGTTTGCAGCGTGCGCTGAAAACGCGCGAAGGCGTTCGTCACGCTGGCATGTCTCTCGCAAGACCAAAGCTAAAACACCTCCAGGGGTTTAGACCAAAGCCAGATTCGACTGAAGACGTAGTTGAGGTTGTGTGCCGCTTAGCGGAGCAGTTTTCTTAGTTGGTGTCATCGCATGCGAAGCCGTAGGCACTGCTGATGCATGTTGAAGCCGCACTCCGTCGGCGACGAGGCGTCACCGACTAATCGGACGCGAAAGACAAATCATGTGCGGAAACAGCGTCGTCATCTCAGCAGGCCTACACCACTTGCAACAGGCTACACCGCTTTGAAGCCTCCACTGCGCTGAGACTGCCGACGCGCTCCCTGTCGGCGCTCGTTAGTGTCATGATGCAGTACTTCGGTTGAACGCTCCTAGATGGTGGCGCCATCCCTGTCAAGAGAGAGCATATTTTAAGCGTTCGCGCCGACGTCACATCCGTTACAGGAAGTTGCTGATGGACCCCGGCATAAAACACTTTCATGTTAAAAAAAAAAGATTTTAGCTAAAGAGACATAAAGCCAACTTGTGCTGTTACTGCGCAAGACCTATAGTTGCAGTGCCCGGAGTCCTCTGAAAACAGTTTCACGATAGTGCGGAATGGGAGCAGGTCCAGTCAAAACTGACGTCAGTTAGTATAGGGAGCTTTCATACGCACGCATAGCGCTTTAGCGTGTGAAGCCTCGCTATAAGTTGACTTACCGACAGCTCATCTGTGAACGAGAAAAGTAAGTTCTCCTGTGCATCGAGACCTGATAAATCACTGGCGTAGACAGAGCCTGTTCCGGAAACGCGCTCATATAGGAAAGGTTGTTCGCCCTTTTCTATCCGGGCGGGACTCTTACGACTGGCGCCGAATACAGACGCGCACATATCCAAACCTTTATTTGAAACATGTCATTCACTCCACACAGTACAGCGTTCGCTGTCCGTGGTGCGGAGGCCGGCCAACTCTCGCCCACATTGCGTGGAATTGCCAGAACAGGCCATCCAAATTAATACGCCGCAAATAGCCGGCGAACTTTCCGGAATGTGGCAGTGGAAGACTTGGCTTGCCAGCGAGGATCGGGAGATGCAACTAGTGCGCCTCGACCAGGCACGGCGGGCCGCTCAAGGAAGTGGAGCCCTGGCTCAAGCCACCCACTCCCTGCACCTGTTATTCTTTCATAAACGTTTATATATATATATATATATATATATATATATATTTTCTTGCCATGCCTGACTCTCGCAAAGTTTCAATACACTCGTTTTAACACGAAAGTGTTTTATGCCGGGGTCCACCAAGACTTCACTGACGTATTTCCGTCACGGAAATACGTCACAGAACATAATACAAAGAAAGAAACCAGAAGAAAAAGTTCCACAAACATGCAAAATTTGGAAATCGAACCCACGACCTCTCGGTCCGCGACGATAGATCGCCGAGCGTTTAACCCATTGCGCCACAAACGCATTTGCAGAGAGCTACACAGACGCGCCTTATATATCTAACACTCCTCCGTGTACCCGCGCTCTTGCTCGGGGTGGTGCCGCCGCCTACGAGCAGAAAAGAGAAGTACTGCATTATGACACTAGCGCGCACCGACAGTGAACGCTTCGGTGGTCTCAGCACTACGACGCCTCGATGCCAGCATTCGAAGGGACGCTGGCATCAAGAAGCACTACCAACGCCACTTAGGTGGCGTTCACCGTACTCAGCACAGCGGAGCGTGACCTCCGCAATTAGCTCTGAAAATGTTTCTGAAGTTGATCGCGGAGGCTGCAATTACGACGCGCTGTACGCGCTGATTTGACTCGGTGACGATTCAGTTACGTGCTTTGTCTTGCGCGTTGTATTAGTGTGTCAGTTACGTGCTTCGTCTTTCGCGTTGTGCTAGCGTGTGCAGCGTAGTGCAGCTTCCATATGCACGACGGTTGCTCATGGTCATCGACGTTGGTAGTCGTGATGGAGGAGACGTGCCACCAGGCGTCAGCGTGGGTGCATCAACGCCTAAGGGCGCTTTAGCCACAAAACACCAATAGACATTATATATCAATGTGCAATAAACATTACACTACTTCTGTGAAGACACGTTTCACTTTCGTGTTCTATACCGATTCCTATATAAGAGGGATCAACCACATTTTTTTCTTTGTTTCGTGCATCATCATTTGTTCATTGGTGGGTTTTAGAGACAGAGGCTCTTTAATGACTCTTGGAGAGGTTTGCCTGGCGGCACACGTTCAGCATGCTCTACTCCAGATGGGTATGATTAAAGATGAAATGATATGCACGGTGCGCGACACGGATACATCAAACACACCACAGCACTCAACAAACTAAGCTTTATCATTGAGACCAGGGATTCTGAGGAAGTTTATAAGTGTCTTCGTTGCGTGAGATGCGCACGCAGCGTTAGTCCATCGGCCAAGGATATATCCCAGCTCAAGGTTTAGCGTGCCAAAGCAAAACAGGGGCTATAGGACATGCACTGTTGTGGAGGGTACCGGATTAATTTTGGCTATCTGGTATTGTTGAACGTGTACCGAATGCTCGATGCACGAGGGATTGCTTGTTCTGTATGTGCAATATTTTTTTTTCTGAAACACATTGCTTCAATCAGCTCACACGATCCGTGTTGTCGAATAATCTCCGGTCCTTTCTCTAAAAGTCGAAAGTATATTATGTCAGCGCCGTTTTCTGCAGATACGCGAATTGTGAAGGATATAACGATGTGTTCTTACAGTCTTCATTGCACATATTAACAATATGACAGGTTTAAACCGTCGTTGGGCCTTCTCTGGCCACGTGCGGCTCTTGTGCTATTAAACGTCATCCATCAACGAAAATATATCGTTTTCAGTCTAGTCCATCAAAAACTTTAGTTTAACCACGTCACCAAAAGAAGCAACATACACACCGAGAAGAATGTCCGGCTAATTCACTGCTAGTGAAAGTGCAAGCTTTTGAGACGTTAAAATTGTAATGCAGTCGTGATAGTAACTCATTCTATAGAGGGCAACGAACAGGCGTTCTACAATTAAAATTATCCACAAAAGGATCAACATTCAGAAACAGAACGAACACCTGGAAACAACAGGGAGCGATGTCGCATGCACTACTGATACCTGAAAACGTCCAGCATGCAGGTGCTCTACTCTCTCTCCTGCGTTTTTTTTTTTTTTTTTTGTCTTTTTGTAAATATTGGAATAGAAGTCACACGTGTGCATGGGAGAGCGACTCGAATAACGGTTCGCTAGCGGAGCAGCACATGCTGCAAACAAAATCTCAGTTCCACTTCGACACAGCCCTATCGCCGCGCTGCACACGGGGCAAGCAACGCGTACCAGCCACATGCAGCAGGGGACGATGCCTCTCCAGAGTTACAAGGTGCGTGAATGTACACCTCCATTCTTGGGCGTACGAATCAATCGAGCCACAGCGAATCTGTCGCACAAGGTGCCCGAACACATAGCAAACTCAAATGGTAGCACACTTAGATAGTACAATGAAAACAAGAAAGCATGCACTTGAGATAAGCTACCGAGTAGCGTGCGAAAAAAGTAATTGAATACTGTACTAAATTGCGAATTCGGATAAGCTTTTGAGTAGAGTACAAAATACTTGAAAAAGTATTTCGTTACTTGCAGGATACTTGTCGGATAAATTTTCTTTTGAAGTTTAAAATGAATTAAATCACGGGATTTAACGTCCCAAATCCCACAGGCTATGACAGACGCTGTAGTTGGGAGCGACGGAATAATTTCTACCATGTGTTCTTTTTTTTGTATGTTTTTTTAATGTGCACACAAAGCACGAAGTTGAAAAAGAAGTGCTGAAATAATAATATAAGAAAAACGTGCTTTGCAGAGAAAGCTTTACGAGCACTCACAAGTAGTTGTCCCCTCAAAGTTGCGATCTCAGTTTGAGTTGAGATGCAGAGATTTATACAGGTTTTTAAACGACCCGCGCCGCGTTGTGCACTCCCTTCGTTTTCTTGGATTTAGATATTCATGCTTTCGCGCATGAAGAATAGTTTGGTGTTGTGCAGTCGTTAAATTTCTTTGTTTATTGCTGTTGGCGGGAAGGTTATTACGTGCGACACGATCAAATATTAAAAAGAAGCAATGCATCTCGCTTGACCGTCAACGCTAATTCAATTTCGCGCGCGTGTGTGTTTGTGTGCATTTGTGTGTGTTAGTATAAGTGTTTGGTGCGGGGTTCGCACCGTTTAGTTGTTCCGGAGCTCATTTATACTTTTATAGTTTTCTTTGTATATATAGAGATCCGAGCCCTTATATATATATATATATATATATATATCTATATATTATATATATATATATAAGGGCTCGGATCTCTATACAAAGAAACTAGAAAGTATAATGAGCTCCGGAACAACTTCTTTGTAGAGATCCGAGCCCTTATATATATATATATATATATATATTTATATAGGTGATGTTGGGAAGGTCACACACGTCGGGAAATGCACCTGGTCATATATTTTAGCAGAAAGTGTGCCAGTTTCTTGCCAGATAACAACACATACGCTGCAAAGACACAATTCTCTTTCAATATTGTTACTCTGTGGGCTCGATTATTTCCCGGGTCAATTGGTTGTTGTATTTCGCTACTACTTTTCACTTGTCCAATTCAGGCCGGTAACCATTGAAGAGCCGGCGTAACACTGGAATCATTGGCAAATGATAGGTTTCTGCTTGCAGGTTCAGCTGCACAGCCACCTGGACACGTACATGCGTCACGAGACCATCTGGGAGCTGTCCCAGTTGAGTACTGAAGCGTCGGTGGAGCGGAGGAACCTTAGTTAGGAGGAAGAAATATTAGAGCACACGTCACGATGCTTTCCGCGTGCGCCACGCGACCTGAGGGCGTTCTACCACTGTGTGATATCATTATGTGTATTTACCACTGTGTGATATCATTATGTGTATTTATCACTGTGTGATATCATTATGTGCATTTAAAGAGTCAAGATTGAATTCCGTTCCTCATTTAAAAAGCATTCTTGGTTGTTGCTGCTGCACATGGAATATGCGCGCGAAAGACGAGAGAGTGGGATCCGGGGAAAACGGCTAAAAAGAGAAGAAGGAAGCATCTGCTTGAACATTTTAAAGGAAATTATTCTAGGAGACGAGCCTGTGCAACACTACTCGGACCATGATAGGCTTAATTGTTATATCAGAGATTCGTTCTAGAGTAAGTAGCGCATTAACTCTTCCACCAAGGAAGGAGGAAGCCTCGATATGGACGCACAAGCTCCTACTTCTTTATCTCCAAAGCTGATGGGGAAGGATAGGGGCACTTACCTCAAAATTTATTGCGCGTTAACAGAAGTAAGCTCCATTCTAATAATTTAAGAAGAAGACAGACTGATGGAAATTGTGTACGACTGCTAAAAGCAGCAAGACTATATAGTATTACCACACTTGCGTTCTGCGTCAATTTCTGAGGGAGAAGCATTGGTGGAAGAGTTCATGTGCTACTCTAGAACGAATCACTGATATAACAAGCCTATCATGGGGTAGGGCAAGTGCCCCTATCCTTCCCCATCAGCTTTGGATATAGAGAAGTAGGAGACATTGCTTGGGTGTCCATATCGAGGTTTACAAAAAGTACGGGGGGTGGGGGGGGGGGGGGTGAAACCGTCGAGACCTCCAACAATGGCAGGGACGCTGAATTGTACGGTATTTTTTGCTAGTGACATGCCAGAAAACACTGCAGTGACCACGTTAAATAACGTGTGATAGTCTCCTGACATTGCAGAACACTGTCGAGCACTCTTGAATTATTAGAGAAAAAAAAGCACGATGCATCACAGTTGCATAATCAGGAAAATATCTTCCAACCCACGGTTTGCATAACTTACTGACATGATGTTTGCGATTTTGTACAATAATTGTAGACCATTTCACATTTGAATATTTGATGCTTGGATTTATCATTTCAACAGACAAAAGGACCTTGGTCTGAACTACAACACCATTGAAGATGTACGGGAACGAACGAAACCTAAGAAATGCACCAGCCTTGACACTTACCTAACTGAAGTTCCTAACTTCCTCAGGACCATCCTGTGAGTGTGGCAATGTTTTCGTGAGCGTTTCAGTGTTGTGGGGTGCAATTTCATTCGCACATTCATACTGATTATTAGCGTTGAACTGCGATGTTGAAATGGTGGCGCTCGGGAGAGCAATATAGCCAGCAAAAAAAAAAAAAAAAGTGTAAAGGCAGAGCTAAACATAGAAAAGAATAATTGGAGGACGCTTAACTTTCGCCTTTAAAAGTGAAACGTGATATCGTTATCGGGCTTCATTGGCATCGCATTTTTCTTTCAGTAAGCTTCACTGCAACACAGAACGCGGGAAAGCCAGCTTACAAAGGCCAAGCTTACACCGATCCCCTAAGAGTCGACTTCATTTTTAAACAGAAATGCATTGCTGAGAAGACGTTTTTACAGCGGCAATATAAGTCGTCTTTATTAAAACGTGAAGGCCCTAGCACCTTTTTATTATTTTCTTAATTGTTTGCTATTGCCCCGACAGGCGCGCGTGTCCAAAACGCATTAGGCAGACCTGCCGAGGAATCTAGCGCCATCTGGATAATAATTTCGCTACTAATCTATCCGAGCGCGCCGCTGTTCGTATGGTAAAAATGCTGGAAAAGGAGTTTGTGTTTTCTCGTACATTCAAAATTATTTTTTCTCGTACGTTCAAATCACAGTCTGACGCCACTATGTATGTAGGTTGTAGTTAAATCATACTTTACCATTTTTCTGACGGATTTCACTATGAGAAATTCAATTTTTGTTCACTAAAACCTTGCGCCACGCGGAGAGCCCGCGCAGTCGGGGTGGTTGGGGATGATTTTCGCCGCCACGGACGCCGACATCCACGCCGATGCCGGATTTTCTGCGATGCGGGGCCCTTAACGCTGTCACGTTAAAATTAAAGAGCCAGCGACGCATTACGTTGGGTCTCGCTCTTCCGGCCCACAGATAATTCTGTCGCAGTTAAAGAACATATAATCGGTGTAGACACTACATTGCACCCTCTTGGGACGAGTTTTCGGCTCGGGCTTGAGCACGCCAACGAACACTCCATTCTGATTCTGTTGACCGGCGCTATGCATGTTCGCTTCGTATACATCAAAATCCATGACAGAGGAAGCCTCTTGTTCGCGTCCCTGTTGCTCTAAGGCAGCATCTCTCGTCAGAGGCCCACGTGGCGCTCCCAAGTGGCTACGCATCCTCCTATCAGTTTACCTTCTCTAAGGAAATCTCTCTGCTCTGCCCTTTTAGATCACGCACCCACCGGCAGCTACGTGGGCGATATTTATCGTAGCCACCGAGAATCTTGATGCGTTACTTTTGCGAACGTGCAGCTTCGCAACAAAAACAGATATCGTAGATCCGATAACGAGGTGGTCAAGTCCACAACAAATAGCATTATTTTCTAAACAAAACTCTTGCGGAACTCGCACAGAACATTTTCATGAAGAAGTTAACGAAACCTGCCAAGATTCTTCTCTCTAAGTACACTGTTATATGTATGGGTGAATCATATATAGGGTGAAAAGTGAAGAAAGAGTAGACCCAGCCACTGCGATATTTAACCCCAACAGCATTTACATACGGATACTACCATTACGATTCTTCCCATTAAGCACAAGAAATTTCACCTAATCGGATGTGCGAGAAAATGTTTTAGCGTGCTCGAGTTCGGTGCTCTCCCGCTGTTTCCCGCAGGGGCGACCGCGATGCCCTGGAGCGCGTGGCGTACGAGGCGGGCTTGGACCAGGCAGGCGAGCGTGTTCTCTACAGCGAGATGCGGATTCCACCGCAGCTGCTGGCCGCGTCCAGCACCGTGCTTCCGCTTGACGGCTCGCCAGCCTCAGCGGTCAGCGGCAGGGATGTCGTGGACGCCGCGCTGGCGGGTCTGCGCCGCGCCGAGCGGGAAGCCGACATCAAGCTCCGGCTCATACTCACGTGCCTGCGCGGAACGCCCGGTGAGCTGCATTGTGTCGCTTTAAGTCGTCACCCAGAATTCATCTCGCAAAGCTGACGTCTTGTAGCGATGACAGCGCCGACCTTGCCTGCACAGGCGCGCATAGATTATCATTTAGGAACAAGTTTGTTGGCAATTGCTAAAATACCATACATAGCTTAGTTAATTCGAAAGAGAAAATGAACATTTACAGCAAACAGGCAGCTTCACAAATGCAGTCGAAGTACGGTATTTGCACACATGTGAGTTTTATTGTTTTATTAAATAGCAGGAAGCGTAAATGTGTACGAGTGCACGTCCTCCTGTATTCGGAAGCATGCTGCAAATATAAGTCGAGATTTTTGCTCTATGAATCGTGCTCCACAGCCAAGTCCTGGGGAAAGGAAGAAAGCCAGTCCCGCTTCTACCACTTGCTATCGAATTTCGGATTGAACGCGATTAGTATCTACTCGTTTTAGCTATATTTACTTGAATGCGAAACATCGCATCTGCTAGCGTCTCATAAGCGGAATGTACTACCGCCGTATACACAGGTCATCGTGAACTCGCCAACAACCGCTGCCTTCGCACAGCCTACTCGAAGCGAACCCGCGCATTATCGCCGATCGGTGTGGCGCGCACGCAACGACGGCCATCTCTCACGTGCACCCTGTATTCCAGCGAGGTGCATCGATTCCCTCAACTCGGCTTCTCTTGTTCGACCTAAGCCCATCTGGCACATTCGTACGAAGAACCCTGCCAGTGCATTGTCCCCGTTTTCATGGGTATACGGCGCGCTCTCCGCAAACACAGCTGCAGGAACATTTCTCCACCGAAATGAGAGCAAGCAAAACTGAAGCCAACTGCAGTCAGTCAACCTGCGAGCGCAACAGCAAAGTTTAAAAAAAGTTAAATTAATTTCAACAGCGGAGCTGTCTATTTCGAGCGTAATCTGTCTGTCGTCAACAGAAATTGTGGGCCGATCCTGGAGGCAGTGCAGAAACGGTCCAAGCGCAATGGCACATACTCCTGTGAACTATAATAATAATAATAATAATAATAATAATAATAATAATAATAATAATAATAATAATAATAATAATAATAATAATAATAATAATTTATTCTTGAAAACAAGTGGTACAAGGTGCCAAGGCATTAGGAAAAAAAGTTGCTACAAAAAGCAACTTCGCTAGTCCTAATAACCAGAGGGTCCAGAAGGCAGCAGACAGCAAGGAGCGAAGAGATGAAACAGATGGGGGAAAAGAAGCAGAAAAGGAAAAACAAAAGAGAGAAAGGAAAGAGAGAGTAAGAGCATATAGCACATATATCAAATTTAAACAAATTTGCTTCGCACATCAAACAATTTGGGAAAAACAAAGAATATGGATACATAGATACATACAACTCTTAAACAAAACAGAAGATTAGATATATAGTCAAACTCAATTCTTGGGGCAGTAGAAATTATACAGTTCTCTGCCAGAACAATTAGGTACATCGATGGACGCAGATCTGAAATTATTCAGCAAAGTGGGGACAATGTAACAAATCATCTGGTTACCATAAGTTGAACGCACATGCGGCACATGCCAGTATTCCGCGGACCTGGTGTTATAATATGGGATGTTGTGTTCTAATCTTGCCAGAGATGAAACAAGGCTTAAGTTCTGTTTGGTTTCTTTTGGGTATCCAAGAGCAAGGCAGAAGTTAAACATATCACTGACTTTAATTACGCGAAATTTTTTAAATAGGGGTTCAGATGGGAAGTCAAAGGGCATATCACTAATTACGCGAACAATTTTCTTTTGTATTACAAGCAAACGGTTAATATTTGTAACAGATGTGGTACCCCAAATAAGGCAGCAATAATGAAGGTGGCTCGCAATTAACATTTTAATCTTCCGAGGCATATAGCGAAGAGAGCAAACGCGTCCAGTAATTTGGGAGAGTTTGCCTGCAAGAAAATAAATGTGATCATTTTCATGAAAAAAGATCCCGAGTGTTTTCACAGAAGGGACAAGTTCAATTTTAGAAGGACCTAGCACCACGTCCCTGCAAAGACAGATATTCTTCGCTTGAAATAATACTGCCTTTGTTTTATCAGCGTTAACCTTGATACCATTTTCTAGAGACCAGGAATATATTTTTTTCCGTAGTGGATAAGCTTATTTAATAATAGTTCATGACTGATGGAGTCGAATGCCTTGCTAAAGTCAATAAATACTCCTAAAGTAAGCTGGCGGTCCTCAAAATTTTGTAAAATATATTCTTTCTGCTGAATAAGTGCAAGCTGAGTCGATCTGTGCTTGCGAAAGGCATATTGCGAGTCAGTGAGGAGGTTTTTAGTTTCAAGGAAGTTTGATACACGGCTAAAAATCATTTTTTTAAAGCTTTCGAGAAGATCGACAGTATAGATATTGTCCTGTAGTTGGACATCGCTGTTTTGCCACCTTTCATGAATAAAGCTAAGACTTTTGCGTTTGCATTTTACGTGGAAAGACACCACTAGCGAGTGATAGGTTATAAATATGCGTTAACACTGGGGAAATAACATTGACAACATATTTACCAGGTTTCATCTGTAAGTTATCTATATGGCACGTGCTACTGTCTTTTAAAGTTGAATAGATACAGATAAGTTCACCTTGAAGTTGAAGTTTGAATTTATTTAACCACATGGCAGGTACATAAAAGTACACATAGACGTGGTTGAGTGTGATGGGAAAAAAGCTGCAATTCACAGCTTGACTGGCCCCATCACCCGGTAAACCTTCATTAGTCGGCCGGAGAAAAACTAGTGTCATGAGGCGCGGCTTTAATATGACGGCAAGCAGTGCTATTAGTCGGTAACGTACTAATGTTGGCGAAATAATCAGTGAAGATATCAGGTAACATTTCAGCGCTAACATCAACCCCGTCTTTCTTAATAATAAAAGGAAGTAGGGCATCAGGTGAACGACCGAGTAGCGAATTGACCTTATTCCATACTTTCCTACTATCGCTCGAACAGGACTCAAAATATTCATCATTATAGCGAATCTTAGCAAGTCGCAGCTGCTTATTAAGTTTATTACGGTATCGCTAACCGCTAACCGAGGTGAGGGAATATAAATATCTTGGCGTCACAATAACAAATAGCCTAAACTGGAATACTCACATTACTAACGTATGTGACTCAGCCTTTCGTAAACTTTGTCTGCTACGTCATAAATTAAAGCTAGCTCCCGTTGAAACTAAACTTTTAACCTACACATCACTAATAAGACCAAAACTTGAGTATGCATGCATAGTATGGGACCCTACACCAAAACTAACATTGATGCACTAGAAAGAATTCAGCGTAAAGCAATCAGATTTATTTTCTCAAAGTACCGCATGACTGATTCCCTGACAGCACTAATTAAAGAACATGGTATCCAAACACTGGAAATGAGAAGAAAGATCCAGCGGTTAAAATTTCTTTTTCTTCTTAAAAATAACCTCCTTTCCCTCACCCCAGAGCCTTATGTAACGCCAATGGTTGCACGCCGAACACGGCATCGCCACGCTGACTCTTTAACTCCCTATAATGCCAGAACTAACGTGTTTAAGTATTCTTTTTTCCCACGCACTATTACGGATTGGAACAATTTACCTCAGTCGCTACTAACCAGTATTGATTCCCTTGACAATCTCAATTATTGACATGTTGCTCTCTTGTGAATTGATTGCTGAAGTTGATCTTTGCGTTATTGTTCTTTTACTTCGCTTAAATTGTATTGACTCATTTCTAAAATGTTCTTTACTTTATTTGTTTTGGAAATTCCTTCATTACACGAGCAAGTGTTCTTTTCCGTGCTTTGTACTCGCAGCTGATGGATTGGATTGGTATTCTGCGCACTCTTAATTTACGTCTGGTATTGTTATTATCTCTTTTTATCATTGTATGCCGCTCCTGCTTGGGCGACGCCAAGGCCTGCAGTATTGTATAAATAAATAAATAAATAAATAAATAAATAAATAAATAAATAAATAAATAAATAAATAAATAAATAAATAAATAAATAAATAAATAAATAAATAACTCCCTAATCTCAATCTCTTAAATGTGTTTAGATCTGCCATGTCACGGTACACGATAAACTTGTTATACAGCCTATTTTTTCTTTAATTTCTTTTAATAGTTCTGCCGTGATCCATGGTTTTCTTGTCTTTGAGGAGCGCTTTGTTTTAGTGCGAGTTAGAAAATGCCGGTCATAGAGCACACAAAAAAATGCCCCAAAAAGTTTCATACGCGAAGTTAGCACAGTTTGATTGAACAATTGAACTCCAATCAATATGTCGCAGTTCATCACAAAATTTCTGCATTCGCAATGGGGTAATTAGCCGGGTGGAAAATTCACATGGGGAAGATATTTTAATTTTACGGTTTACACTGAAAACACTTGGCATGCGATCACTCAAAACGAAAGAACAGACACCAGCTTTTGTATTACACTCAGGGAAATTGGTAATAAATAAATCAATGCAGGTGGCTGTGTGGCCAGTCACTCTTGTCGGCACCGAGATAACATTTGAAAAGCCGTAAGAATGTAATAAGAGCCTAAAGTCACGACACAAGGGGGTTGATGCAAGTAGCTCGATATGAAAGTCGCCACCCCAAATAACTTCATAGTGATTATTAGAGATATAAGTAAAGTTTTCAAGGAACAGAAAAAAACGCTCAATGTTACCGTCAGGAGGCCTATACCATACTGTTACCAATAAATTTGAGCATATAACAGAAAGGACCTCATAATCTTCGGTCACAGTACAGAACTCTTCTATACGCTGCACTATTAATTCGTTTGGAACCAGAATACTAACTCCACCGCCACGTGTAATCGTCCTCGACTGCGTGAAGCATCTGTAGTTCGGAGGTTGCCAAACTTCCCGAGTTTTGGTGGTACCACGTTTCTGACAACATGATAAAGTCGAAAGAGATGCTTAGACTGCCAAAAAATGCGTCGAGCTCATCATCTTTATTGCAAGCAGACTGACAATTCAAATGAACGCATTTTATACCATTTTTGTGTGTAGGCCCAAAGTAGTTAAACAAGCCAGAAGGGCACACCCAATCAGCACAAGACATGGTTGACGTATACAAATACAGTCACCGGAAATTCAGCAAATAAGTTTGGCAAGGTCACTGGGGCATTTTATAAAGTGCGCAGGATGGCCCTCTTATTTTCGAACGAAAACTTAGCCACTTCAGTGCCACGCATAACAAAAATCATGCTCATGCGCCGTTCTTAACAGTTGGAAAATCCTTACGTTTATCGAGCCATTGATCCCTAGTCGATTGATTAGAGAAGCGGATGATGATTCTAGGAATCTTGTTTGAGTGAGAGGGCAACCGGTGGATCGCAGATACGCTTTGCTCAGTAAATGGTGCGAGCTGAAGTTTTCACGCAATAGCGTTAACCTCAGACATTAAACATTTCTTGTGTGTCTTCTGGATGCCATGAAGTTGAATTTTCAGTTTCCTGCTGTGGTATTCCAGGTCGTTAACCGCACAAGAAACCTTTTTGTTTTTCCGCGCAGGCACCAACTTCCTCAAGTTTGGACATTCTGTTTTTCAGGTTCTTAATTTCACCATGTGCCTCGCAACATCAGAAACAATGGTGTCATATTTCTTGGCCATCATGTTCAGGGATTCTTCCACGTCTTGAACAACTTTCTTCAGAGGAAGCAGTTCATCAAGCTTTCGGCTGATGTCAAGTAGCACGGTGGCGATAGCCGAATCATCGCTCTCTTTCTGAATTGAGCTGCCAGCTTTGCAGAGTTTACGGCATTCCTGACACTTCCACAGTTTTCTTTGCTCTGCGCCCTTTTGCTCCCTTTGACTTGAACGTGGATTCGGAAATCCCTGAACATGAGCCAAAGTGATAGGCGCCGAGACATTCGCAACAGATTTAGCGTTCAGCAGCAGTGAAGTTCGCATTACATTTAGTACATATATGGTATCTTGCAACGATGCCATGGTGTCACAAGTATACGCAAAAAAAAAAAAAAACGAATACAGAAAAACACGGATATCACGAACACATATAATAACAAATACAATATGGCAGCAGCAGCAGCGAAAGCGCTCTTCAGAAAATAAAGCTCGGGTTCACGAAATAGGGTTGTGACACCAACCTGAAAAATGGAAGCGGCGTTCGTGACAGACGAGTTCACGTCCAGCTGCTGCTGCTGCCAAGCGACTGCGAAGCTGAACCTCGCTAAGTCTAGCTAAGCATGGTTGGGAGTACTTAAGCTTAGTCAATCATCCATAGCCAATCGATAGCCAATCAATAGCTAATCGACAATCGATTAATCAATAACTTCCAGGAAATGCTGGGGATGAATTGGTAGTACTAGCCTAGCCCAAATACGTAGCCAATACCTTGCGTTAGCCAATCAATAGCTAATCGATAATCGAACAATAATCAATAAATTCCGGAAAATGCTGGGAATGACTTGGTTGTGCTTAGCCTAGCCCAAGAGTCTAGGACAAGCTAGGCGCCAAACAGCTCCGCTGTCTCTATTCTTTATTTCTTTGTTCAGAGATACCCCGCTTTGCACAAAGGCGTGTAATCAGGGGGGGTTACAACTTGAAAAAAAAATCTTCATTAACACAGCACAGTTGGTCACAAGACAATTGATTCCACTCTGTTAGTCTACGAGCAAAAAAGGAATTAGCATAGAGGTTCGTTCTAGTCCGGTATTCTCGAATTTTAAGGTCATGATCAGTTCTTTTCGATATATAAAAATAAAATAAATGTCTGTATTAATTCCGGTCTTGTTATTATATATTTGGAATAATAATTTCAAACGCAGTTTTCTTCGGCGAGAGGAGAGCGCTTCCCATTCTAGCTCGCTTTTCATTTGAGTGCAACTCTTCCCTCGCCTGTACCGCCCCAGAACGAGCCTTGCCGCTCTATTCTGTAATCTCTCGATTTTGGCAATCAAGGTTTTCTGGCGAGGGTCCCAAACACAACATGCATACTCCAAGATATGACGAACAAAGGAAATATAAGCAGTGTTTTATAGTATAAATGGTGAGGTGAGGAAATAAAGTTTAGCGCTTTAGCAATGCTCTTTAGCATTGCGCCTCCAGCGCAAGATACGTCCCCCCCCCCCCCCCCCCCCCCTTTGCCAATACCACTATCATCTAATAATGAGACACGCCGTAGAGGAAGACTCGGGAATAATTTTGACTGTGTGGTGTTCTTGAACGTGTACCTAAATATAAGCAAAGAAACGGTTTCTGTTTTTTTTTTTTTTTTTTCATTTTTTTTTCATTGCGCCCGCATCATAACGCGCCCGCCGCGGCCAACATCGAAGGCTGATTGTGCCCTGCGGCTCGCAGAGTGGGCGCCCGAGGTGCTGGACCTCTGCCGTGAGTACAAGGACCGGGGTGTGGTCGGCATCGACGTCTGCGGCGTGGTCGCACTGCGAGCTGAGGACGGGTCGGCCGCGCCTTCGCCCTCGATCACGTACGGAGAGGAGATCACCCACCCGCTCATCGTACAAACATTCGAGGTGCGCACAGTTTATACGTTCTAGCCTTTTTTCCGCAATGGCGGTTATAGGCCCTTCGCGCACAATTTATTCAGTCCATACGCCCGTGCGGAATCGGTATATAATTTTAAAATACGCTCAAGCATTTCAGAGTTTCGAATGTGGAATATATATATTATTTCGAAGTATGCTTGGCTGACGCGTTTCTAGGGGGCTACATTAAACATACCGAGATTATAGCCTAATTTGCGTGCCTCCAGCCTCTTTTCCGTGCCTATCATGTACGCCAGATGGACGATCATGATAAATTTGAGCAGAACTTGTGGGCCCTGTTGGTACGGGATCAGCTTGCAAGAAATGGCAAGACAGAAGACGCCGCATGAGACAGGGCACGTACCTGTCCTGTTTAGTTTTATGTGCAATTTCTTCCAAGATGATGATGAGCATGATGAGTATTAAGAGCATCTCCTTTGAAGTGGCATGGTGACAGTAACCTAGCTTGTGTAAGTGACTTACGTATTATCATAGCGTAACCCATCATTCCACCTATACCTTCTTTATCTCTTAAGATTACCTACAGATAAGACGATCCCGTCACAAGTTCTTTCCCATTATTTTTTACCAATATTCCAGTCGTCTCTTGCTGATTTTCAGCTCTGATCAGCTATCGCTCCCATCAGCTTTTAACCACAGCGCTTCCCGAAGGTAGACGGTTCTGGCTGGATGGAGACCTTCGTATACAATGGGCTGGCTCGTCTCCAGACTTTTGCCGCCGCAGATGCACGTCTCACTCTGTCACGTATATTTGCTCGTGTATGTTCTTGTCCTGAGGCCGGTAGCAAGCTCGGGCCTCTGCAAGGCACTATCGTTTGTGTTACCGTACAGATTTTCTCTTCTGATTCCTTGCCTGTCGTATTTATATATCTCCAAAGGTGCTCTATGTTTCTGTATATAGCCACGTTCCGCCTCCCATTCATCTTCAGCTTTTCTTGGTGAGTGCGTGAGGTTTTTTTTTTTCGTTTATGCATGCAGGCAGGTATTTATATTGCTTGCTTGACTATGGGTATCGCTTGCTATTGAATTGATACGAATTAATTACTTGTCTCTTCATTAAATACAACTAGTCGCAATTTTGTGGTGCTAGAATTAGGGCAGATACGCATAGTCTCGTGCCAACACGTATTCGGAAACATCTTCAAATCATCTGCATTGTCAGCTGCAAGCACTATGTCATCCGCATGCATTTGCTCCGGGACCCTCTGTTGCGCCAGCTGCCCGTTATGGATGTAACATAAACCCAAACCTAATTTACTATTTTCCAGTCATGCGGCGGCCGCATTTAGATGGAAGCGAAATGCAAAAACGCCCGTGTGATTGCATTGTAGTGCACGTTAAAGAACCCCAGGTGGTCAAAATTATTCCGGAGCCCTCCACTACGGCGTGCCTCATAATCAGAACTGGTTTTGGCACATAAAACCCTAGAAAGAAGCACTTTCCAGTCGCCTTTCTACTTCCTTAACGTAAAGCGGTATCTGCATTGGAGACAGAGATCCAAACAAAAAAGATAGTTCACAGGAAGATGGAGGCCTTAAGTGATGAACAATGGTAGAACATTGAGTGTCGATGAAGCAAGCAATCTTCGACTGGCTGTCTATGGGTTTGGAGTTGAAATACTCGCAGATTTTTTTTCTTTAAAAACTTTTATTCCAACGCATTTTAAGATTGTTACGACGGGAATAAAACTACTACGGGACTGAAGAAATGGCGCTAGTAATGATAAATGACCTCTAACTGTTAAAAAGCCCATGAAAACTTGCCGCTGAAGCGCCAAACACTCGCTCAAGGCAGTAAAAACAGCGCATATTGAAGCGCCGCGAACAAATGACGTGAAATGTGCTTTAAAGAAATAATCAAATTAAGAAAGCGGCCTCCGTAGAGAAGACATCGAAGAGATGCAATAACTGTCAACGAACGAAGGGCGAAATATGTTCAAGTGACACGTGGTGGTGGAACAGGAGAACTAAACTCGATGTTCGAAATTGCTGGGTATACTGGAACAGCTAACCTTGAACGAGGCAAGCACAGAGATCCATGAAGCACTGAGACTCGAAAGCAGCCAAAGGAAGATTAATATGCAAAACGTACAAGCGAGGAACAGGAGGGTGGAGGATTGGTAGAAAAGGATGATAGATTTCTTAGATTGAGAAGGAAATGCATGTTACATTCATTTCCCTTTATGGGAGGAATGTAATAATAGCATCTATCTATCTCTCTATATCTATATATGTATCTATCTAGCTAGCTCTACTACAAATAACTTCCCCTATGCTTTCCTTGACTTCATACGGCTTTGATGAATAAAAATCAGGCCCTAATAAAAATCACACACGCACTCACGCACGCACGCACTTACGTACACGTGCACACATACACGGCCCTAACCTACATAGCTTTCATAAAGGAGGTTCCTAGGCCAACCTAACGTCTCTTTATCGACGCGTCTTCGGGCACAGAACGCTACGATGTGAATGTACGAACACTTGGGTACGCAAGGCGAGGCTAGATGTCGAATTGTGACTGTATTACCTGCAAAACGATGCGTGTGTTGCGACGGTGCAGCGTGCCGCCTCGTGGGGCGTCCACCGGACTGCTCACGCGGGCGAGGCCGGTCCCCCGGCCACCGTGCTGAGGGCCATGCGTGAGCTTCACGCCGAGCGGATCGGCCACGGCTACCGAGCCGTCCTCGACGGAGGGCATGCCTACCGGCAAGCGCTGTCCGCGGGAGTCCACTTCGAGTGCTGCCTGACCAGCAGCATACTCACCGGGGCGGTCGACCTCAGTGCCCAGGAGCACCCAGTGCTCAGGTATCCTTTGGCGTTTCCCTCGTTTTGCACACTAACACTGTACAGTAAACATAGACAAGATAATGTACAAAATTGCCATGTTATGCAATGCTTGCTAAAGGTAGGTTAAGTTTCATGTTTAGAAAGGAGAACAAAGAATTACGACAAGACAAGGACTCAGATACCAGTGCCAACTTGCACGGTTTATTGTTCGTAAAGCTGAAGTTCACTTTAAGGCCGTTTCCGATTTGCACCCAATTCGACCAGGCGGAGGTGTATCGCAAGTCATCTGGAATTTGTGAATGCTGGCCTTTCAATACCATCAATGTCACCTTGCTAAAAGGCGAATGCGCTGCTTAGCAGATGCATATCAATGACAAATGCAAACATTGAAATAAGCAGGAAGGTAGACTGGCCTACTCTGTGGTTTAAGACCGTAAAAAGAGAGAGAGAGATAAAAAGCATTGGCCGCATATCTGCTTGCTTCGCTGCAAATGACGTCGAAAGACGATAGTCTTCTGCCGCCCCTGATACGTAACTCCCTCTCTTCTCCCATCTCCCACCCCTCACGCTATTCCCCTCCCCTCTCACTCCTTCCTGATGGATGCAATGGAGGTTTTGCTGAATTCAATTCAAGTTTCCCGCGTTCGCCCTGCTCTCGCGCGATCTGTTGGGACCTTTTATTACTGTTGGCTTAAAGCCGACTACAGAGCCGCGGCTTCAGTTGGCTTGTTTTTAACACGTAGCGTCTCTTTGACACCATTTCTAACACGTTGATTTTTCATTTACTAACGTAAAAACCAGTCCAATGTGTATTCCTAATTAAATGACCGCTGCGGATCACGGTTATGTACATATATTTTCCCTCAAATAGGCATGAGGTTTCCTTTGCGCTGTATAATGTTGACGTGTATGACCCCGTGCCACCGGTGCTAGTAGCTTGGTTGGTTTTGGCCGAGTGGTTGAATCGGTTTCGGCCGGGCGGTTGAATCGAGTGACAGACAGACAGACACACAGACAGACAGACAGACAGACAGACAGACAGACAGACAGACAGACAGACAGACAGACAAACTGTTTCGCATTTAGGTAGCTCAAGAAAGACGATCTTTAAAAGAAATCATGAAATGAATATAACTGCACTTGATTTTTCGCTTCTATCTCTACGACGTCGCAAATATCGCGCTTCCACCTGGGTTAAAGCAGTGCTCTAATCACGTTGCCTTCTTCAAAATAGGGTAAAAGCGTCGGCGAGTATTATTATATATCTAAAAATTACATTTGCCATCCGAGCGTCTTCTCACGACGATAATACACCAAAACACCCAGGAGCGTGCCGCAACCATAGGTGTTTACGGACGCGATGCATCGCCAGGTTTCATGCACGGAGAAAGGCGGCGTCCACTCACTTGCTTTTCTTTATCGCTCCCTATTTTTTCCCCTAAACTTCCGCCCTCTGTCAGAGTGACCTTTTTGGAGCAACGTAACAATACGGTAGGTTTAACGAACCTAGTATATATATATATATATATATATATATATATATATATATATATAACCTCATGTGCAACAGCAAGAACAGGAAAAGCAGGCTTAATGTATTGTCCTTGTAAAAGATTGTGCCTGATAAAAACGGTTGCGCAAAAGGTTGTAAAGCCTTGTGCAAAAAATAGCCCGCGTGTGTCCTTTGCTTGACAGACGGACCGAAAATCTGGAAAGAAACAGTAGGTCTGGCTTTGCAATTAGCCACTAGGACCCCTTTTTGCCATGCGCAGAGGGCGTGGTGAATCATTTTCCTATCACGTGCAGAAAACATTACACTGCCCGAAGGGAACGCAACGTCAGTACCTGTTTGAATGAACACAAGAGGTCGCCATCCGAAAGCCCACCTAATTGTATTAGGGCAATGCATTGCAGACTGTGTGATTGAAGCCATTTGTCCTAAAAACATTGTATATCATTACAAAGTTACGAGTAAGCGCCTTGCCATGACGCCATACTACATAAAAAAGAATGAGCAAGACTGCCTTAGCAAGCCTTCAATTTCCCTCCATGAAAAATAGGTTAATTTTCTTGACTGCACATAACGTAATTGTACGTTGTGCCTCCTTCTTTCATTTGTATTTTCGCTTTTTTTGCATTTTCTTCATGTGTTATTTCTGAGCCTGAGTTTTTATTCCCGACATGCATACATAAATACATGGCTGCAAATACATAATACATTTAACCATTGTTATTCCAAATAAACTTTAGTTGAGAGTCAGGGCTTGTCTTGTCTACTTCTAGCGCTTTTTATTGCGATAGCAATTATATGGACACTTCAACCGGATTTTTGCCGTCGGCGTCGCCGTCGCCGTGAGGTTCCGTATAGATAAAATCTTCGCCGCGCCGTATGCCCCAGCGGAAGCGTGCGGGGACGCGCGCTATCACGGAGAGCGAACGCACTCAATCTCCCACGCGCAAGCAAGGAAGCGGAAAGCCAGCGCCGGAGGGAGCAGGGGGGGGGGGGGGGGGGGGCACTTCTCTGCCAACAACCGCGCTCGTCGCTCGTCCGCACAGTCTCTTATCTCTCCCACGCGCAAGCAAGGAAGCGGGAAGCCAGCGCCGGAGGGAGCAGGGGTGGGGGGGGGGGGGCATTCTCTGCCAACAACCGCGCTCGTCGCTCGTCCGCACAGTCTCTTATATCTCCCACGCGCAAGCAAGGAAGCGGGAAGCCAGCGCCGGAGGGAGCGGGGAGGGGGCGCACTTCTACGCTGCCAACAACCGCGCTCGTCGTTCGTTCGACCGCACCGTCTCTTATCTCCACACGGCTCTGACCTTTATGCGCCGTGCATTCGCCGCTCAGTTTCCGTTGAAGCGATCGACCACACGTACCTTGCGCTCACTGCCAGCGTTTTGACAGTCGTTGGCTGCAGTCATTCAGTGTGATCTATTCATGTTTGTTTATGCGCGCTCACACCACGCTTGTTCATTCAGTTAGTAATAGTCGGGCCACATTTTCCAACGCACGCTACACATGCAATGCTGCCCAGATCGGCAGTGCAGCACTACAGGTGTGTCCCTTCGCACGCGCTGCCCACGGTAAGCGCTTCTCATCAACACCACCGTTTCACACGCGCCTTCTCGTGGTCATCGAGTCTCTCTTCATGTCGGTCTACTTACGTCGCAGCACACCTGCTTACTTAATCAGCTCATGTTTACTACAATTCATATTGCTACCAAGGCCGCTCACCTTACTTCGTATGACATTGCTGTGTTGCTATCGCATTCATTGCTTCGCCCTTAGGGCGAAACTGTGACATTTTTTGTTGTTTCTGCTGTTCACGTCGAGGTTGTTATATTTGCGCATCGCTTCCTCTTCTCCTGCCATCTATGCGACATCTTTCAGTTTCACCACCCGCCGTGGTTGCTCAGTGGCTATTGTTGGGCTACTAAACGAGCACGCGGGATCGAATCCCGGCCACGGCGGCCGCATCTCGATGGGGGCGAAATGCGAAAACACCCATGCACTTAGATTTAGGTGCACGTTAAAGAACCACAGGTGGTCCAAATTTTCCGGAGTCCCCCACTACGGCGTGCCTCATAATCAGATCGTGGTTTTGGCACGTAAAACCCCATAATTTAATTTTTTTTCCAGTTTATCCGACAGCTCGCGCCGCCTATGTAACGAACCCTGAATCTATACATTCTGCATAAACACAGTTCTACTTCTGCGTTTGACTCGGCTGGTCCAGTGTCCGACTTGCTCCAGCAACAACACAACATGGTGTCTGAGTAATCGTAACCACCCCGGAACTATGGCCAATTGATTACTGAAACCGCCGGCACACTTCGAGCTAGCCAACAACGCTCAACGAGCGTGGGACGACTGGAAAGAAGCGTACGCCATCTACGAACAAGCCTGTGAGTCGCCACCAAACCCGCAGTCACGGGAAAGGTCCTACTCCTCCATGTTCTCGGGGCCCGCGGCCGCCGCGTTGCCCAGACGTGTCCCCCTCTACCTCCACCTGCCAACGGCGTTCGCCGACGGATGGTTACCTACTTCCTACACGCCCTCTACAAGTCCTGAGCTATCGCCTATGTGACGCGAGGGCGAAAGCCTTGTAAAGCCTAGTGTAATTCACCGTAATCCTCCTTAATCCACCCTAATCCTAATTCATTGACCTTAATCCACCCTAATACAAATTAATCCACCAAATGCAACTTAATCCACATTAATCATCATCAGCCTATTTGTGTGTCCACTGCAGGACGAAGCCCTCTCCCTGCGATCTCCAATTACCCCTGTCTTGCGCTAGCTGATTCCAACTTGAGCCTGCAAATTTCCTAACTTCATGAACCAACCTAGTTTTCTGCCGTCCTCGACTGCGCTTCCCTTCTCTTGGTACCCATTCTGTAACTCTAATGGTGCACCATTTATCCATCCTATGCATTACATGGCCTGCCCAGCTCCATTGTTTTCTCTTAATGTCAATTAGAATATCGGCTATTCCAGTTTGCTCTCTGATCCATACCGCTCTCTTCCTGTCCCCTAACATTAGGCACGGTCCACCTTAATCGACCTTAATCCACCTTAATGCACCCTAATCCACCTCAACCTCTTTAATCCACCCTAATTCACCTTAATCAAACCACTAATCAATCATTCATTAACTTTGCTAATCACTACTCATCTCTCATAGACGGCTTGACATGCTTTCGTTTGCTTCAGCCCTTTCTTGGGTTAAGTGACTTTCTGTACCTCACAACGCGACCTTGGAACAGAGATCTAAGGCTTTCGCCTTAAAAACGTAATACCGGCGTATGCTGTCTTCAACACAATGAAGCAAAAAGAAAACTAAACGAAAATATTGTCCATCGTGGTCACCAGCACGCCCTACCACCCTCAGACAAACGGCCTCACCGAGCGGTTTAATTGGACTTCAGGCGACATGCTTGCGGCTCATGTTGCGTCCAATCAGGCAAACTGGGACCTGGTTCTGCCCTTTGCTATTTACGCTTACAACACTGCTACGCAGGTCACAACCAGGTTTTCTCTATTCTTCCTCTTGTACGGTCGCCAACCGTGTCATGCCATAGACACCTGACTGCCCTACAACCCCGATGCCTCTAAGTATGCACACATTTCCGAAGCTGCCCGATATGCCGAAGAATGTCGTACTGGCCAGGCTTTTCGTTACGACCGACCAGCAGCGCCAGAAACAGGTCCGGGACGACCACCCTCCCTCTGCTGCTTTCCTTCCCGGAACACTCGTATGGCTGTACGTACCAACCCACGCTCCTGGTCTGTGTTCCAAACTGCTCCTAAAGTATGACGGGCCCTACCACGTGGTCGAGAGCACATCTGTTAACTACGTCATCGAACCTCTTACGCCGCCTGCCAATCTCCATCGCCGTGGACGCGATATCGTTCACGTAGACCGCCTCAAATCCTACTTGGGCCCTCCTGTGCACACCTCTTAGATCGCCAGGATGGTTCATGCTTATTTCGCGGGGGCAATTGTAATGAAGAACAGGAGGATAGCCGAAGCGCAAGCAGGATCGCCAGTGCAGTGCGCAAGACCGTGCTCGACCTGAACCAGTGCTCTTCGCTGTGCTGTGTTTTCTGGATTCACGGCCCACGTTCAATAAACCTCTTTTCAATTCCATGAGTTTGTAACAGACCTTCGGAGGCAAGCGGGAAAATGCGGCTTTGGGGAGAAAAAAGACCGACTCATTAGCGACCACATCGTTGTAGGAATAAGAGACGCAGCACTGCGAGAGCGCCTTTGTCGAGAACGGGACTTGACGCTGGACAGAATAATAACCACGTGCAAGGCAGCGGAAATTTCTAAAATGCACGTAACAGAGCTTCAGGAGTCGAAGTTTGAAGTAGAAGCCATATAAAAGCAGAAGCAACTCGTATGAAACTCGCATCAACTAGCAACATCGAGGAACCAGCAACTCAAACCACAGCTCAAGCAGCAATCAAGGTGTGCACGGTGTGAAACAACGCACAGACTGCGCGAATGACCAGCCTATGGCTCCAGCTGTTACAACTGTGGCAAATTCGTGTAGGCAAGGCCAACGAGGCAGCATCACCTCCCGTCAGCGCATAGGTCACCTCGAGGATCCACACCAACAGAATCAGCAACGAGATTTTTTTTCTTCGAGAGTCTAAACATCCAAAGCATAAACATCCAGTCGGAGTTGATAGAAACGGTGAGCGTATGTGGACACGTCAGCTTCAAGTTAGACAACGGCTCCGACGTAAATATCATTCCCAAGAACCAACTTAGCACATGGCCATCGCAACCTGCATTCAAGCCAATAACGGCACGAGTGGCTATGTATACGGGACAAACACTTCCCTCTGACGCTGAATCCGAGCTACGCTGCTCAAATGAAGAAAACGAGCGCATCCTAAAGTTCCTCGTCGTTAGACAACCGCTGAAACCGATTTTGGCCGCCAACACATGCAAAGCCTTGAATATCATCACGGAAAGACAGCCGCAGCGAACGACTGCGTGCACAGCAAAGCAGACTTCAAAACATGGTTGGCGATTTTCCTCGTTTTATTGAAGGCATCGGAAAACTGCCTGGAGTATATTGCACAGAGCTAAAGGAGGTAGTAACTCCCACGGTGTCAGCTCCACGCCGTGTACCAAGCGCATCAGAGCACAAAGTCAAAGCAGAACTGCAACGAATGTAACAGAATGGAATCACCACGGAAGACACAGAGCCTTCCGAGTGGGTCCATCGGATTGTCGTCATCAACAAAAGAAACCACAGCGTCGGACTGTCTCCTGAGCTCTTCCAGCAAGCCAGTGAGAGTGCCTTCTAGCGGCAACTCACCGTCAAGCCGTAGTTCAACGTCGTTCTATAGTGGCATCGCAAAACCTTGAAGCACATGCAGGCGGCAGACATCAGAAAGGTGCTCACAGATGTGCTCACAGTAACACGCGCCAACAACCTTAACTTCAACGACGACAAGCTCCAGCTCAGTTTGCCAATAACCACGTACCTGGGTCATTAACTTACAGCTCAGAAGATCGCTCCAGATCCAGGAAAAGCAAGGACAACTGAAACCACATCACTTCCATCAAACGAGAATGGTCAATCAGGAAGGACCATCTAAATAGCCAATTCAATGAAGAAAAAGGCAGCAGATGAGGGCAAGGACTTCATAGAGGTGCTACTTAACTACCGCTCAACGCAAACATACAAGGACAATCCCATTGCTGAGTTCCTAATGGGTATAAAGCTAAGTACATCATTCCTACTTACCCTACCAAGCGTCCTGAAACCAAGCTTCCCAACCGCGCCTTATCATACGCTCTTCCAGCAAAGGCAAAAGGAAGAGAACAAACATGGTGAGTGCCACACAAGGAACTCTCCAGCCACTAATTCTTGGTCAGCCTGTGTGGCTTCGTCTCAATAAAAAAATGTAACAGTTTCGCCCTAAGGGCGAAGCAATGAATGCGATAGCAACACAGCAATGTCATACGAAGTAAGGTGAGCGGCTTTGGTAGCAAAAAATGGCGCAGTTTCGCCCGAAAGGCGAAGCATCGATTGCGATAGCAAATTAGTAGAGCGTTATTCGGAGTAGGGGTAGTAGTTTTATCGGCTGCATAAACTTGGACACATTGGCTTACTAACTGAATTAACAATCGTGGTCAGCGCGCACAAGCAATCATGAATAGATCACACTGAATGACCGCAGCCAACGACTGTCAAAACGCTGGCAGCAAGCGCAAGTTCGCGCGGTCTATCGCTTCAACGGAAACTGAGCGGCGAATGCACAGCGCATAGAAAGGTCAGAGCCGTGTGGAGATAAGAGACGGTGCGGGCAAGCGACGAGCGCGGTTGTTAACAGAGTAGAAGTGCGCCCCCCCCCCCCCCCCCCCTCCGGCGCTGGCTTCCCGCTTCCTTGCTTGCGCGTGGGAGATGGAGTGCGTTCGCTCTCCGTGATAGCGCGCTTCCCCGCACGCTTCCGCTCGGGCATACGGCGCGCGGCGAAGATTTTATCTATACGGAACCTCACGGCGACGGCAGAAATCCGGTTGAAGTGTCCATATAATTGCTATCGCAATAACATTGGCAAAAAGCCACAGTAGTGAACGCCGGTCTAGGACCCCGTATAGATACGCCGTGGAGAGATCCCGCAAGGGCATGGGTTCGATCTCCCTGTGGCGGTGGAGCAGTGCTCGCGTGTTACGATGCATATGTTGGTTCAAGGCGTTTCTAAAGAATGTGATACGCTTCTTGTACGTAATGCGTTCTCGATGCGGGTAAACGCAGGCTGCGGCGGGATGGCGCGAGTTTCTCGATCAGCGTTGACGACCCCGCTATCACGCACACAAGGCTCGAGGACGAGTACCGCCTGGCGCTCATGCTCGGACTCGGCCCCGGCGACCTGCTGCAATGCGTGAGTGAACCTTTTCGCGGCGCATGCGCACCCTGCAGCTGCGTACGTCGCGACAAGACATAATAGCCATGTCGTTTTAAGCTGTTAACACCAAAACACTGCTCTGAATTTTAAGTTCTCAAAAAATCGCATGACTCGAGACAAATTTAAACAACAGGATTACAAGGACAGATGTCGCACCATCTGTAAATTTCAGCTACAAGAACGGACATCACCATCATATTAAAGCTTGCATGCGATTCTTACTCTGACACACAAGTTTTCCATTAAGTTAACATTCTAGAAAAGGGGGTTTCTCCTAAAGACGTACATGACATGCCAATTAAAGAAAAGAACTAACTTTTGCCGTTTAACATCCAAAAGCTACGTTAGAGACGCAGAAATGGGGGAACGCATACAAATTTTGACCAGATGAGGTTCTCTAAGAGCATTCTTGCATTTTGCACCTTTCGGAAAAGATGACAATTTCAGGGGCATTATAGTCGCTCTGAGAGAGCTGTAGTAGGCATAATCTTTTGATAGTTTGGTCGCGCTGTAATACAGGCGTAAACTTTCATTTGTTCTTACTTGCTTTGTAATTTTCGTTTTTCCTGAAGAATTTAAAAGTCAAACTTAGAATTTCTCTTTAATTAGTCCATGAATTACTGAGCGCCATCTGTGTACAGACAACCATCGCACAAAGTATTTTGACATGACAGAAACCTTAAGCTAGTAGTTTTAAAGAAACCAAGCTGACATATGGCACAATATACATGCCCAAAGTCCGAACAAGAGAAAAGGTTCACGAAAAGATGGAGGGTTGATCAACAGTGGGCGAACAAGGAAAACCTTAGCCTGAAGCCAACGTTTCGACAAGGGGACTTGAACTCGTCACGGCACTAGATGTTTTTGTGGCAGGGACAGTCGCCTGCTGCTAACTTCATGTACTACGTGATGCCCTCGGGTGTAAGGATATTCCCTATCCGCCGCCAGGCCAGTGAGTGGCGCTGGCTAACCCACCAGTGATATATACCCAAGAAAGTGGACAGGGTACAGCAGCCACCGTAGTTGAATTGGTACAGCATGCCGTGCACCTTGCGGAGATGTAGGTTTGGCTCCCACCGGAGGCAAGCTAACTTGTCGTCCATTTCATTAATCTTTTTTTTATTATTATTTCTACATTTCAATTAAACAGTTAATTTCCCCCGTGTTTTCCTTGGTTTCGTGGCTTGTAGGCTTCATATAGTTGTAGCAAAAGATCGAGACTCTCGGTTCCGCTCATTCTTCTCGATAAAAAAATTAAAGGAACTGCTAACGGGAAAAATGCCCTCACCCCCGATGGGCGAGTGGTAGCTTGTAGCCTCCTCGCGCTTTTCAGAGAGGCGATGGGCCACAAAAAGCCTATACCGCCATTACGACCTAAACAATGCCCTGAAAAGTCTGGAAACAGTGTGCGCGGTTTTCTCCGGCGGATTGACACGGTCTCAAAGCGAGAAAAAGGGAGGAGTGGCGTCAAACGAGGCTGGCCTGCAGAGGACGACGTCATGCTTCCTGCTAGCTTTCTTCCTCCCCATGGCTGAGGCTTCCTTTCTTTAGCCACATCGGCGTTCTACGACTCGTAATTAGGCAGCACGTATGGCCATTAGTGATAATTAGTTCTTCGTATCCGTATATTCTGATAACTATAACGTTCAGATAACTAATTCGGGATTAAGAATATGCGTAACGCCAACGTATTTCGAAGCACATTTTGGGAAAGGGACATCACAACTCTGCTAGGGAATTCCGTGATCGTAACAAACTGCCATTAGTAAGCAAACTACAGACTATGCTCTCGATTTCCCAAAACTAAGGACACATTATGGGAGACAGTGCCTGGACTACATGATTCCTGCATTCTTGAATGATAACCGAAGTATTGAAACTGAAATTCACCAAGCAAGGTCTCTGCGAGACACTTCATAAAGCTGCTTTATAAAATTCTGTTATTGGACCAATCCTCCTCCTGTTAAATTTTCATTTCGATGGCTTAGGCGATACAAAACTTGGCACAGTGACTTGTCGATTTTTTAAAATTTTATTTTGATGACAGGCTCTATTTTACTTGTGTAGTGAGTTTACGCTACAACAGACAGCTGGTGTTCTTTGCTACATTGCTTATAGAATGTTTAGTTAGCGATGTCTATCGAACTCTTTTGACTTCTTGATAAAATAACTTTTTGTCGGTTATTTATGTATTTGTCGAGATATTCCAGTCAAGTTTGCCAGAGTGAAAATTCATATTTCTTATTCACCTTTTTTTTTTAATTTGTGACACAATAACAGGATTCAACCGTTGTTACTCCATTGTACAAGATATTGAGGACAGGGACATAGTCAAGTGCAGACAAGCACCTTTTGTCCCTGGTTTTTCTTTGTTTCTTCTTCCTTTGTCTCATTTTATTTGAAATGTGGTCCTGGCGCAAGGAAAACCAAGCGCGAAAGAAGAAGGGACACAAAGAGCGCCTTTCTGGCGCTTTTTCCGTCCTTTCTTCTTTTCGCTTAGTTTTCCTTACGCCAGAACCACATTTCACGCAATACCCAACTAGCCCAACATCGCATTCTGTTCATTTTGTTTGCGTTTATAATGAGCGTGAAACGAAGGATGCTAGTCTAGGATTCATTACCACGTAGATACACCTCGAGGACTCAATGGCCTGATCAGCGCATGTAGTTTCAATATGCGAGTTTTAAATAAATGGCTGATTATAAAGGTTTGGCAACTTTCTAAGCGTACATTACAGTTTACCTTGACAGTAAAGCCCGACTCATTAGAAATCCAGTCGAATGCCTGCGGCATGCGATTTGAAAAAATAATTAAAATGAAAAGCAGAATGCACAATGACCCAATGCGTATTGCATTCTTGCTATATTTGCTTGCACTCGTACTCTGTTAAGTTCTTACCAGAGCTAGATGCGCTGTACTTTTTTTTTTTTTTTTGCTTGGAGAGAACAAAAAATATCTCGCAATATTTCTCGTGACTCCATTTTTTTCGTAAGCGAGTAAGGTATGTGGGTGTATATTACGCTAAGATCACAGGTCTCCGAGCCCGTAAGTTCTTGTGCAGTTGAACTCTGCTGATAGTTGCATACAAGAAGCTTACAATAATTTTTTTTTCTCATGTACCAACAGAACCGGTCGGCCATATCCGCCTGCTTCTTACCTGCAGATGAAAAATGGGAACTCCGGCAGAAATTCGACAAACTCACAAATGCAGAGACGGCGGACGCATGATGCGTGCCTTTTCTTTGAAAACTGGAAATAAAGCTCGTACACGCATTTTAAAATTGGCACGAACCGCCCTGATAATACCATTTACAATAAAGTGCTAAGTCGGGCCGGTTGGTACGTATACATGTCTGAATAAAACGTAACAGCGCAAACAACGGGACGTCTGTCTCAGTCACGTCCCGTTGTTTGGGCTGTTACTCGTTTTCTTCCGACCCTTTACAAGGACAAGTAAAATTTGGATTTTTTTATTAGCCTCGTGCGCGACCGATGGCGGCGCTGCGAACGGCGCTCCGGTGACCTCAGACGGGGGACTCACCTTTGTCGTCTGCTACGCTCCCGCTAAAATAGCTTCATTTCCACGCGTTTGCTCGCGCTCTGACTGCAGGCTCGCTTAGCACGGCACTCTCCCATTGCTATATGTATTTTTATTGCGATACCAATCATATGGACACTCCAGGCGCATTTCTGCCGTCGCCGTGAGGATCCGTATAAAGTCCATGGGCGATAAAATCGTCGCCGCGCGCCGTATGATGTATGTGCGAGTGAAAGCGTGCGAGGGCACGGCCGGCTCGATGAAACGTGGCGAGGGTGAGCTGGTGATTGCTTGCGTTAAACCTTTGCGGGACGCCGTTCGATAGAGCCTTAGTATAGCGTAAAACAACGATGCGCCGCAAAGCGCGAAACATCACCGTGTCAAGGTACGAGTAATCAAAGCAGCAAACTAAGCGGTTCGACAACAAAACTAGCCGTTTGGGTCTAGCTCAAGTAAACCTAGCTGAAGCATATAATTGTGTCGCCGCGTGCCGGCAGCTGCACAAAGTAGCGTTTCAGGTAGGGCAGTCACGTGTTCTAGGAGCGGGTACCACGCGGCAAAGCTCCAAATGACCGGCTGCTTTCTCTGGCCACCGGCAAGCGGCGACATGCCGCTATGCTTATGCTATGCTTGCGCCATCGCGGCACCAGCTCGCATCTCCTTAAGGCAAATTTGCGCCTAAAAAAAAAAAAAAAAAAAAAAAAAAAAACAGGCAATTAACTGTAGAAAATCCACTGAAGGACCCGGACTCCAATATGCGATCCTTCTGCACTATTTCAGCAAGAACAGCGCAGCGGTGAACGCTATAAACCTTTTTTCGAACATATTTCCGATACACCCTGTAGTTTACAGGGACGCTTTCGTTAGGCAAAGGAGTGTGCCAAACCGAGTATCGATATCGAAAACAAGGTTGTCTTGCCGTCCGTAGTCCATTACCGAAGCAGGAACACCCGCGAAGCGAAAACTAGTAGCACCATTTATTGCGAATCGGCGAGTTCTACAAGGCAGCAGGACTCGTCCAGCTGCCTTGTAGAACTCGCTCATTCGATGGGTACGAAACGGGCAGCCGTCATTTCGCGGGTACCGCCATGTTTTGTACGCCAAGCAAACTTTGTGAGCCGTTAGCGTCTTCCACTAAATTCCGAAAATAGCGGAGACACGCTATGCGCAAAGCTGCTATAGCGTTCTGCGCGTGTGCAGTGTGGCCCCGCTATATGTTTACGCTTAGTCGTTTAGCGTGGTGCCACTTACGCTATACTAAAGCTAATCTCGCGGAAGGAAAGCGGGGAGGAAGCGCGCAGTCCTCCGTCGCGTGCAAGGCGTCGGGGGGATGGAGGCACATTCTACTCAGGAGCGTCTGCAAAGCGCGGCCACGCTTGCCCGCCAGGGTCGCGCTATCTTGAAAGCCATCTGCGGACAGAGCCCGCCGTGCGCTGTGTTTTTACGGCTTAGTACGCGTGACGCGAGAGCACGGTGTAAGATATATACTCTTTAGGTGGGGACACTTCTCGGCTTGCTTGCTAGATGTGATCGACCAGATAAAGTAGCAAGGGCGCGCGTCTATCGGGGTGTAAAGCCCCTATATTTATAAACGTAGCGCCATCCACTTCCCTCCTCCTCCGTTCCACTATCGCGCTCGGCGCGACCAGCGCGATCGAGGCGCGATATCGACAGTGGCGCCGCCTGCGTCGGGCCTGCCGTGGCAGACGACAGCTAACGCGCTACCAGAGGAAGTCCGAGGAAAACTTCGATCGCGCCCTGCGGAGACGTTTTTGAGGCGCGATTTTGCTTCGTCAGTCAGTAACTGGTCTTAATAATGCCGTTTTGGAAGTAGCAACGCGACGATGCGAGACGGCGCAAATATCAAGTGTGCAGCAAGCGTTTGCGCACGCCGGATGGTAAACAAAAAATGTGTTTGATCCCTCTTATATAGGAATCGGTATAGAACACGAAAGTGAAACGTGTCTTCACAGAAGTAGTGTAATGTTTATTGCACATTGATATATAATGTCTATTGGTGTTTTGTGGCTAAAGCGCCCTTAGGCGTTGATGCACCCACGCTGACGCCTGGTGGCACGTCTCCTCCATCACGACTACCAACGTCGATGACCATGAGCAACCGTCGTGCATATCGAAGCTGCACTACGCTGCACACGCTAGCACAACGCGAAAGACGAAGCACGTAACTGACACACTAATACAACGCGCAAGACAAAGCACGTAACTGAATCGTCACCGAGTCAAATCAGCGCGTACAGCGCGTCGTAATTGCAGCCTCCGCGATCAACTTCAGTGCTGAGACCACCGAAGCGTTCACTGTCGGTGCGCGTTAGTGTCATAATGCAGTACTTCTCTTTTCTGCTCGTAGGCGGCGGCACCGCCCCGAGCAAGAGTGCGGGTAGCGTATTTCTATTTCAGCCTCCGTACAGCGCTCGACCGCTGGCGCCGCGCTGCGCCGCTCGCGCGTACTATGTTTCCAGCCGCCGCCGTTGGAACGGAGGAGGCGTTGACGGAGAACACGCTGGGTTGGGGGTGACTAGCCTGCTGTTAGGGGATCGGTGGTATTCATAAACGCATCACTGTTTTGATGATCCAAATATAATCTCACTATCAGGGAGGGAGCAGTCTACCTGACTGGAGCAGTATTTTTTTATTTGGGGTGTTGCTACGCTGCGCTCCGCAACACCCCAACGACCGCCGCTTCGCGTCGGCGCCCGGCACCACGGCTTCCGCCGTGGCGCCGGGGTTCAAACTACCGCGCTGGCAAACAGACAGGAAAAAAAAAAGCGTGATATGAAACAACGCGCAAGACAAAGCACGTAACTGAATCGTCACCGAGTCAAATCAGCGCGTACAGCGCGTCGTAATTGCAGCCTCCGCGATCAACTTCAGTGCTGAGACCACCGAAGCGTTCACTGTCGGTGCGCGTTAGTGTCATAATGCAGTACTTCTCTTTTCTGCTCGTAGGCGGCGGCACCGCCCCGAGCAAGAGTGCGGGTAGCGTATTTCTATTTCAGCCTCCGTACAGCGCTCGACCGCTGGCGCCGCGCTGCGCCGCTCGCGCGTACTATGTTTCCAGCCGCCGCCGTTGGAACGGAGGAGGCGTTGACGGAGAACACGCTGGGTTGGGGGTGACTAGCCTGCTGTTAGGGGATCGGTGGTATTCATAAACGCATCACTGTTTTGATGATCCAAATATAATCTCACTATCAGGGAGGGAGCAGTCTACCTGACTGGAGCAGTATTTTTTTATTTGGGGTGTTGCTACGCTGCGCTCCGCAACACCCCAACGACCGCCGCTTCGCGTCGGCGCCCGGCACCACGGCTTCCGCCGTGGCGCCGGGGTTCAAACTACCGCGCTGGCAAACAGACAGGAAAAAAAAGCGTGATATGAAAAAAAACATCGAATCAGGGCGGGATTCGAACCCGCGTACGTATTATCCTGAAGCGAGCGCCGTAACCACTCGGCCACACAGCCACACTTGCCAGGTTTGCAAGCATGCGAACCATATGATTGCGTTCGAGCGCCCTCGGCGAAAGCAACCACCTAGAAACGCGGTACGCGCGAGCGGCGCAGCGTGGCGCCAGCGGTCGAGCGCTGTACGGAGGCTGAAATAGAAATACGCGCGCGGGTACACGGAGGAGTAGCAACGCGACGATGCGAGACGGCCGCAAATATCAAGTGTGCAGCAAGCGTTTGCGCACGCCGGATGGTAAACAAAAAAAGTATTTTGCCCTCGCCTTGTCGGTTGCGGCAACTTAAGGCGCAGCAGCATGCCATCACAACGAAGTTCTTGTCCCTAACACGTTTGATCCGTTTGTGCGTACAGCACTTTCGTCGCACAGGCCCGAGAATGGCAGTCGGAGCGCGCTGGAAAGAAAAAAATATACAAAAGCACGACGCGAACTTCCACGTGACACGGATTGGCCAATGGGGGAGCGGAGGAGGCTGGGGCGACAGGAGGCGGCTAAGAGAGGGCGAGGAGGAAGCGCCGGGGTGAGCGCGGTGGCGGCAAGATCTAAGAATGGCGCTACTTTTATAAATATAGGGGCTTTATCGGGGTGGTGACGGCAGCGGATACCTATCGGCGGAACGACGAAACTTCAGTTAGAACGCAGGCGAGAGCGTGCGCCGACAAGGAACGCGCGCATGCCCTCTCCCCGGTGACCTACTTTCGTGCGTCACTCAATCATTTCGAATTCCCCGCGAACCGCTGGTTGCTATAACAACGGGAGCTTAAACCAATACAAAACTTTCTGTGTTCAAGTTGCGTCGTACTGCCTATCGATAGGTATCCGCTGCCGTCACCGGGCCGATCAGCGAGCGCCTTTGCTACTTTATCTGGTCGATCGAGTCTGGCGAGTGTCCTCACCTAAAGAGTATATATCTTACACCGTGCGCGAGAGGCAGCACGAAGGTCAATCGCGCGCTGCTGTACCGCGCTTCTTCACTCCAGCGTTCGGCGAGTTTCCGCGGCTATAAGTGAGATGTGTTCATGTTTACTCACGCGCGCGTGACACCATGCTTGTTAATTTAGTTAGTGTGCCTATGCTTACAAGTTTCAACAACTGGTGCGGCGAGCCCGGGAGACTGCAAGCAGGAGCCCTCGACTGAGAGCACCTCCCAGCAGAAGCAGGAAGACACCTGCTTGTTTTTTGTTTTTGTTTTTTTCCTCTCAATAAATGTTTTTCCGCCTCCTCCTACATACGGCCGATAAAACGACTAACCTTACTTCGTATAGCTGTCTACTAATTTGCTATCGCAATCGATGCTTCGCCTTTCGGGCGAAACTGCGATTTTTTTGCTAGAGTTAGATTGTAAATGCCAGCATCAGGAGGACAACAAACGTTATATATTTAATCTAACCACCCGGTGTGTTAGCTCACTGGCTATGGCGTTGCACTGCCAAGTTCGATACCGGCCGCATTTCAAAGAGGCGAAACAGTGCAATAACGCCCGTGTATACAGTAGCGCACCCAGGATCTCTGCCAGGGGGGTGTTGACAGTTTAGCAATACCATCTAAACAGCACTAATTTCGATTTCTGCACGGGAAATGGTAAAAAAAAAAAATGCGCTTTTTGCGAGTGTGCAGACGATTGCGCGTCTTACATCTTAGTTGCAGTACTCAAATGCGTAAGGAAAGAAAAGGGGTTAAACAAAAAGGGGGGGTTAAGTCGGCCTCAGGGGGGGGGGGTTCCAACCCCCGAATCCCCCCCCGTCGGTGCGCCACTGCGTGTATAGTTAGATTTTGATGCACGTTAAGGAAAGCCAGATGGTCAAAATTTATTCGGAGTCCTCCACTACGGCGTGCCTAATAATTATAAGGTGCTTTCGCCATGTAAAATCCCAGAATTTTTTTATGTAAAGAATTTTTGTATATAACCACAGCCCTCGCAGGTGGGGACAGTCATAACATCGCGCCGAGCGAGTAAATTAGTCTGCGCACATTTGGAAATGAAGCCCGATCACAGGGCTCATTGGCAAAATTTCGCGTCGACTAAGTGGCATTGTAGTTGAATACAAGTTTTAGATTTCGCACATAATTCTAGTCACTTGGTGTTGCAAACAACAAACTTATTCTCACAAGAAAAAATATAAATTTACTGACAAATGAATTACTGACTCCAAAGACGAAAAACCACAGCCGTACACGAACGTGCACAAACTGTTGACAATATAGACGACGCGCCAGGAGCAACCCACCCTAAGCGTGATGACGACTGCGACTCTACTCGACTTCGCAGGGCATAGTTTCCTAGAATATTCCGTATATACTGCGGTAACTACCTGCCGACTCACATTTCAAATACTCGAGCAGAACACTTCGACCGGCAGCCTCAAGTTGCCTTCACGTAGCCAGCGCACGCGCGGCGCGGGGTTCCCCCTCTGACGTCACAAGCGAGAGGGCGCCACTCAAAGATCTCGAGGCTAATTGTGAGGACATCTTTCACCACCTTCAGATGGCAACAATAATCAAAGTTCCACAGAGGCATTTAAACTAAACAGTTGCGACTCAGTAGAATACAGATTAATATACAGACGTCAAGCTGTCTGAGACAGCTTTTTGCCTGGGGGGGCCCCCAACTTGTGTGTTGGAAATAAAGTGGATTCTATTGCAAACGTAAATGTGATGTTTTACACCAGTATAATTGGCAATAAAGGAAAACAAATTGAGCTAAAATGCAAACCACAGGACATAGCAAAAGTAAGGTGAGCACATTGCCATTACTGTCTAGGTTGAAGTGGAACCACAGTTGCATAATAAACACTCAGTGTATAAAAACGAGTTCACTATTAAATAAGAACGGTATTTATACTTGGTTACAGTGATTAACTGATGTTCATATGTAGTTTTGATCTGCCTTTAAGACAGCTTTGACAATACGAGTCATGAATCATTTTGCGGCATCACCACCTCATCTGGTACAAATAGCAGGTCAATGCAAAAACACAATGCAAAATAAGGTATCCATTGTGTAGTCCTTTATTAAGTTTATAAAAATACATGACTCACTAAAACTTGCGGCACGCGGTTAGTAAAGCGCCCTTGTACATAAGCAAAAGTTAAAAAAACAGAAACAGTCTCCTTAGCTACCACTCTCTCTGACAAAGTGACAAACGTGGCACCTTTGAATAAGTACAAAACAAATCCAGTCGCACACAAAGCACCAGGAAGAAGCCAGAAGCTAGACTGTAATTAATCACACTAGTCGGTAACAACAACAAAGGAACACTGCAACGGGAGCTGCGTGCGAAGAGGGAGACTTAAGTAAAGCTGCAACTGTATGACACAATCTCAAAGGCATTTAGGACTACAAATTAAAAACGCTGATCATTCATAACTAGCTAAACACACAAAAGGAAAAAAAGGACTGTGCTTCAATTGGCCACTTCCACTGTCTTAGTCGAGTTGAGAGAAGTTTTCAGTAGAGCTGTTAGCAACACATTCACAACTGAGACGATGCATCAACCTTGGCTCTGCACTTGCTGAATGTATGCACCAGGAACAGTCCGAATAACGGCAGATAAAATGGACGACTTGGTGTTCTAATAAGTGCTTGGCACACAGCAGGCGCGGCGAATGACGTACACTTGGTGACAGAAAAATGGCTTATTTCAGTACAGTGCAACTTAGCGGCTTCCTACTATTGCTTAACTACAGAAGCACCATGTCCTGCTTGATGCAATTCAACTTCATGCAGCAGAATAAGCAAAAGGCTAGTCACAGCATCACAGGAGGCTCTTTATGAAGGCCTCGTTCGTCATGACCATTAGTTATACACCCTGTCGCTACCCTCAGAGGCTATGCCACAGGAATACGATGCCACGAATCCTGTACGAAATAAGAAAGCACTTGCACTTCACAAGGACTTCGTCAGTATTTCACCCCTCTGTGCTGAAACTGGCACCTCCAGGCAGAAAAGTTTCATGACCGAAGGTTGTGCACTCTTCGCAATCTGTGGTGCGTAGGACTTTGATATCAGCGAAAACAGCGGTAATGCTGGATGCATATGTCCATCTGCGGGCAAATCATTCCTGAAGACAAGCCATCTCCAGTGGTGCGACACCTCTGAATGCTGCAGTACTGCAGTTTTTTTTAAATCAGACTGTAGTCTAGGAGAGCTCCTATACCCCAGTGCCCGTAACTCTAATTGCATAGCCACTAGGACACTGTCAAAATGTAAGCAAGTAGGCCAGTACTATCTGTATAGAGTGTCATTGGCAACCCTGTTACGCTGAAGCAAAAAAAGTGTTAGGATACACATTCTCATCATATACTGTATTCTAACAATTGCTGCTGCTTTCGTGTGACAGAGTCACTGACATGATGATGATGCAGACAATGTTGATAAATTGTTGCCGAGTGTGGCAGCATACTTAGCATGCCACCACAGATGCCTCAGGGCAAGTGTACCTGCAAGGAAACTACCTTCATACATCAAATTGCATTAAAATTCCTGCAGGCACACTGCGGCCACCTTCCAGGTTCTTTTCCATTTCTGTGCTAGAGCAAGGCATTTCTCTGTAGCTGTGTCATGTGCATTGTGCACTCAAGGTTCCCGAAGACCCAGTCTTGTTCGATCATGCTCCCACCAGCAAGAGAAAATAATCACCAGACTTAGGAGAGCTTTTTTTTTTATCATAAGTTCACTTTTCATGCAATGAACCGTTTTTTGTTCATATACGTGAAACACACTGTGCAGATTTGTCATATGCATGTTAAAACTCCACTGATATCACACAACTTGCTTCCAGAAACAGTCAGATGGCTGCATATGTTCTCGTGAAAGTCCTTTCTTTGGCTGGCCAATGCGAATTCCTTGCTCTCACTCATTGCCACCACAATTATGAAACGGACATTAGGCAGACTTTCTAAATATGCTCTTCTGTTAGCGTGGCTGTCCCAGTATACTCAAGAATACTCTGAGTAATGATATGCTTTAGTTATTCTAGCAACCTTCTACCATTACCTTGAGAGCATAAAAAAAAGCATGGACAAGCCTGCATAAACATGCCTAGAGTGCAGTGTGGTACACATTCAGCGCGGAGTGTGTCAGCGCCAGGCACGCTTACACAATAATCCCCCCCCCCCCCCCCCCCCCCAAAAAAAAAAAGATGAAAGAAAAGAAGGTGAGAGCTTCAAATTCCAGGCTCATCCTCGACTGGCTCTATCAAAACAGTCATAGTAGTATTCTCAACACGGACAGGAAATTACAAAGCGAGCACACTGCCGAGAAGGCAACTGTACCAAATTCACATCACCAGGCTGGCTTGAAATGCAAAAGGCAGCTTTCATCAACACTGCATGTTGTGGAGCATAGCAGCAACGTTCACTCACGGCAGTATATCCTACAGAGAATGACTGCTAGATAAATATATTGTAGGTATTCTAGGCATCTTTCTTATAAATTGGTTAGGCATACAGGACATCTCTTGGTATTTGTCACAAACCCACTGGCTTCATACAAGTTTTCATCATGACCTAGTCAAGACTGTGTTATCATTTGAAAACACAGTACAAAGTGTTCTGTGAAATATCCACAGTAGCCGCCGTACTGCAGTACGTCATGGTAGATACCCTATTTACACGATCCTAAGGTGCACCTTTTTCCACAAAATAGGTCTGAAAAATGCTTGTGCTTTGGAATTGGATATGAAACCACGTTCACAGCTTTTCCAGGAGCCTACTGTCAGTGCAAACGTCATCATCAGTGCCATCATTATGGCGACAAAACTCGCTTCCTTGAAGGTTGGCTTGGCAGTGACAATATACAACTTTCTTTACGAAGGCTCATTAAAGAAAGAAGTTACTTTAATGCTAAGCTGGAGGCACTAGAGCTGCATCACATTTTTTTTTTTTAGAGGGGGGGGGGGGGGCATACTGAAGACTTGCCTACGTCGTCGGACGAACTGGCAAAGCCATCTGTAAGAGCATGGGCCACAATCTCATTCGTGATGGTTCAGGATTCATTCAAGAAATGTGGAATACCAAATGCCATTGACGGCACGGTCAACAATGTGTTGTGGTTCATTAACGTGATGACGATGTACATTAAGCGTGAATACAGTTTCATTCTGTGAAAGTAATTCCATCTTTTTGCAAAGATTGGAGGCGTGCTACATTTTTCTTGGTATATAAATCGAGTGTGCATGCCTTTGGTGCCCATTATTTTTTTACTTTGAACCTATAAAAACACATGGTGTGCATTACATTTAAAGGCACATTATAATTGGGTTGTTGGGCACATGAATTGCTGTTGTTTCGTACAACTTCACTATTGCTCAAGGTGTGGTTGACTGTACAGACAATTTCTTGAAGTCGCATCTGCCTCTAGTGTGGTGAACAACTAGCAAGAGTTTTCCTACTCCTGTCTTATTAATGCACTTCAAGTTTATACCAGCCTACACAGGTATAAATGCATATTATGTTACAAACAACAGGCTCTGTATGTTATTCTGGCTCTTTCTTGAGCACAGAAGACTGTATACAGTATACCCAACAGCATGCGAAACTACATCCACTGACGTTTATAGTAATGTGAAAGTATGTCGTGGTCATCTTAACAAATACCTCATGGTTGTTGTGCATCCGGTTTTCAGCAGCCGCACAGACCAGATGCCAAGTGCGCAGCAATGTGGTATCCAAGCACAACAAACAAAAACACACAGGAATCACAATGGTGCTATTTTTCCTTGCATAGACGAAATAGAACAGGCAAGAGAGCATGCTGACTATCAAATCATGTTTAGTATTGGATTCTGCAGAATATCAAAGTCGTAATCACAGAGGGAAAGGAGGACATACGAAAGGACCCCTATTTGCGTCGAGCCTAACAGCATACATTACACGCGCTCAAGAAAGAAATCCAAGTCCCTTTTGTGAAGGGAAAACAAATGCAACCCCTTCTGTCTTCTCTTGTCTAGTGTTTCGTCCTTGCAATGGAAAATAGCACAATGTCAAACCAACTACCCCAACAGTACATTCTTACAGATCACAATGGCATTCCATATCTACTAGCACTATTCCTTCCACTCCTTGAATAAGCTGCTCTTTGAGATGATCAACGCCAGCGAGATTATGCTCCGGCGACCAGCTCATGGTCTAGAAATGTCACTTGGAACACTGGTGCATCATCGTCTCGAAGACACCCATTCAAAAAGACTTCACTAGGGGGAATGCAAAATGAACTAAAGTACCTGTACTGGGCGCACAGAAATAGATTATCAGCATTTATACATATATATGCATATTCAAGTAAATCACGATTCTTTTTTTTCTCTCTCTCTCTCTTTACGACTTGGCGACATCAGTGCTCTGGATCCTTTGCTCCCATTGTGCGATGAGGGCACTGCGGCGCCGTGGAACACTGGAAGTGTTGCACGTCTGCTAGAAAAAAGGATAATAAAGATAATTTTCACAGAATCAATGCCAGAAGCCATGGTGAATTAATCTTACAAGGTCACCTGCATATGATGTCATTGCGTTAAACTGGAACATAAGTAATGCAGCTGACAACTGTTAGGAGCAGTAGAAGGATGTCACACAAAGACGACTGTGGAACTGTGTATGTTTCTTAGCAAATGCCGCACAGTGCTTGTGTTGTGTGTCCTGGCAAGCTGTGCCGGCAGAGACTTGAACGGCAAAACTGTTGTCTGGGTGCCAAGCGTCCAGTAAACCAGCATTACGTTTGTGCAAACTGTGTCACACTACCTGTGAGACTTCTCCGAGTCGCTTCGCGACCTCGTGGTTGTGCTATCACTGGAAATGTGCTGTTGGATATGGCCGTTGCAGCAAACGTTATGGGAAATGACTGAAGATTTTATGCACCAGCAGATTATATGTGCTGTGTGTTACTGATCTCTAGTTGTCTTACAAATGAAACCAGGTTCACAATTTAGTTTTCCTGACTTTCCAGGCTTGGTTTCTTATAGTATCCCTATAAAACAGGGACATTTAGAAATAGTGTCTCCAAGTGACTTTCTCTGCTGAATATCCCTCACTCCTTCGTGTGCCTTTTCCGTTCTTTTCTAGTCTTTTTTTGTGTTCCTTCGTACGACAGGCCAATAGCATCCTCTAACTTTGTGTCTCTTATTTCTAAAACTCCCTAATTAAGTGTCAGCATTTCTGAAGACAGTCCTTGGCACGTATGGGTAAGTTGTGCAATGGCACTCTGAGGAAAGGGTTTGCCTTTTGTCTTGAGAATAATCGTCATCTATCTTGCATGTCATTAACGCTGCGCGCCCGGTGCTTGTCGGTAATGAAAGGCATGTGCGTTATCAGCATGACACAATTCTTGACAGGGAAGTAGCAAAGCGCAGAAAGTTTTCAAGAAAGCAAATGCATGCAAGACAGATGACAATAATTGCTGAGGGACAAATATACGTCCACGAAGGATGTAACCTTTATTTAGAGTGTGCTGCATAATTACGCTGACCGGAATTTATTTGTCCTGCAGGAGAAACCAGACCAACTGCTTGGTTAGACAATGGCTTCATATGTGTTGTCACATGCTGCCAGTGGACTGTTGTGCTCTTCAATGCAAGCAAGGCTAAATTCTGGGAAAATTGGTGCATGATCAACTAAGACGAAAACCAGCGAAAAAAATGCATACAGAAGATACTAGTAGCACACCGAACACACACTGGACTCCAGAATTCATCCTACATGTACTTCTTGCATCTTGTGTAACGTAAAAACCCGTATTTCCGACATTATTTTCCCAAAAATTTGACACGAATAACCTCCATCTAGTATGCTTTCCACATCACTCTGCACATGTAGCCACCGTTTCGGTTTTAAAAGGTGGTGCAAAGCAGCAGGCAATTATCGCCATCGTCATCAGGCACTGCCGACTGAAGCGGGAAACCGAAATCCCCAACGCCTGTGCTAGCCATGCCGAAACATTTGCCGAAGCCTGCACCACCTGCATTCTGCATATTACGCCAATGAACTCGCCGACCATCGTCAACTTGCCGCACCGATACGTGGCACATGAACAACGGTAAATTACAAACGTGCTCTGCACCTTTGGTAACATGCAGCTGTGTGATCGATGAGATCACATGGGAACGGCATGATGGCTAGCCAGCCGTCGACCAGCGAAGCCAAGCTGTTAGCCAGCTTGAGTACGGACGACGAGAATGTGCCTTTCAAGCGGCTCTTGCTGAACATTTGCTGAACCAGAAAATAGATAATTTAAGCTCACAAGCGAATATTTGCTTTGGCGTAATTAAGTACCAGCGAGCATTTTATGTTATTTTTATTTTTCCTAGACTCAGGCATACCTTTTTGCACGTATTTACACCAAAAATGTTGTGTTATGTATTTTGTTCTTTTGTGGTGGGAGGGGGGGGGGGGGGGGGGGGCTGGACGCCGATATATTTTTCTAGATGACTTTTCACCGACTTATTCTGATGGATACTTGTTTTACCGTCGACCTTACCGTCTTTTTTTTTACTTCTTTTGACAATCACTGGCTCAATAATTTGTCCGCGCTGCAATGCCACACGGCAATGTGTCTATGCAGGAATTAATTAAAGTGTGTGAATTTGCGATTTCTGGAAAAATAGATGCTTATTCAAAACATTATGCGGGCACAAACTTGGGATGCAAATAACATACAAGCAACGACAGCTTGGGCGGAGTGCTGATGCATGACCTTGACCTCACCAAGCGCTTTCCTGAGGTGCATGTAGGCTAGCGGCTGTGCGTTGATCCCCATCATAGCTCCTTCGAAAATCTGCAGTCATTCGCCATTTTTTGTTAAAATCGATTTCCGGAAATGAAGTTTGGCACACCAGTCTCGCTCTGTTTTTGTTGGTTTAAAGAAAAATGCTGAAAGATTATATTGCCTCGGATCTTGCATTCCCTATTTCACTATACCAGTCGAATATTGAATGAAATAAATCATGGCCAACCGCATTTTAGATTTAATAATTGTTATATCCGATAATTGGCTATATTCATATCTGAAAGTACAATTGTATTGGTAAATCACATCCCTTCGGCCAACGAGTGATATCGTCCTCCGCTTCCTAAGTGTGAGAGGTGCCTAAGAAGATTTTAGAGCACGAGAGCTACGATTCTTGAGCGGTCATTGTTTCGTTACAGAATGCACTTGGAAGTTTGTACAAGCAGTTAGCACGCAGAAAGACTAGCATGTGAAATACATACATTGGCAGCCTCTGACGAGCCATTGACAGTGGTCTGTTCCTGAAGGCTCGCATCACTGCCAACACGTTGCAAGGTGGGTCCATCTGTGGCGTCAGTGGCGTGGTCTGCGTCCCCTACTGTGCTTCCCTCAAACAGGCTCAGGTTGGGCTGGGACTGGCCGAGCAGTCGAAGACGTTGACGCCTGTCATTGAAAGAGAGAGAGAGAGAGATTAACTTTATTGTCCAAACAGCTCATTGTGGGAGCAGTCAGTGGCAGAAACAAGCTAAATATTTTAGCCATTGAGAAATATTCATAGTTACGGTTATATATTTTGATACCATAAATAAATATATAAATATAAAAAATATATATATGCTGATGATGATTTGATACCATTGCGACAGAAATTATAAGGACACTTCAGGTAACACACAAAATACTTCAGTTGCGCTCGCGCCGTCGCCAAGATATCCCGTGCGCAACGGCGCAACACGGGCCGAACCCGTCAAGCCACCTGCAGAATGTTGGAGCCATAGGTTGGAGGTCACGAGATTCACTGCGGGTGCAAGGCCAAGTCGAAAAGTTACAGTGACGTTCCACTCCGTGAACGCGGGTGACGCGCAAGCGTATGGACGCCGCGAACATGCGCAGCGAGCTAGGCAACGTCGATGCACAAACGGAAAGGGCGCGAACGCGGTCACGGACATTGATCTCGACGGTGCGACGCCTGGTGTGCCACAGGGAAAGCGCATATTGCTACACATGCAAAACAGAGACGCCGCGAACACGCACAGCGAGCACAGCGTCGATGCACAAACGGAAAGGGCGCGAACGCGGCGATTCTCTTCTCCAAGAGCCTTCCTCCTCCGGCGTTCGTTTCCTTCACGGCGACAAACATAATCTCACGGACTTCACAGACGGGGCAGCTACACTTGCGCGTAAAAGGCCGGTGCCTATATGCGCGCTGTCTTCCTGCGCGACCACCACCTCTCCGTATCTCTTTCGCTCCACTTCTCCTTTCCTCAAGGGTGCTGAGCCGTGCTCCCACTTGGGAAGCAGATTATAAGCCCCATTTCCCTATCGAACATCTCTCCCCCATTGTTACAAGCCACTTGATCTGCTGAGTTCCGGCCGGGTGGCACGGTAAAAGGAACGGCGCATCGCGCCAGCGTTGTTGTGACCGCAACCACTCACGATCAGCTAGTGAACTCTGTTCATGTGTTTACAGCCGCGTGGCACCATGCGTTTTAGTAACTAAGCGAGTGTTAACCGCAATTTATACTGCCCATAATACTACGAGCTTCATGTAATGCTCTAATATCTTTTTATCGGTATCAATGCTTCGCCCCTGGGCAAAACCGCAACTTTTTTTATTTGAACTTTCAGTTCAACAGGCAGAAAACTAAGAGGCCCGGGACACCTAATTACGTACCCGAGTTCATGAAACCTTTACATGGAGAGTACCAAAAGCGAAAATTATAATTTAAAATGTAGCAAAGCTTCAGTCCCATGGGACATAAGAAATTGAGTGGACTGCCACATTTATGCATCTAACATCGAACAGAGCACATCGTATCATATATAATCGCAATGGATTGCAGTATGAAAACGTGAAGAGGAACGCACTCATTTAAAAATAAAATGTAAAAGTACATTGTTACGTTAGCGAATATGTGTATAACCACATTCAGTGATCAGCTAAACAACATTTGTTTTGCTGACAATTCTCTTATTTCATTCATCATTAAGACGCCTAAATTGGCATCTCAATCTTCAGCATTGTATAGTGGCCAGCTGTAATTCATCAAGGGACAACACGTGCACCGACGCAGTCAAAGCTGGCCCTTTCAAATGCACGCCGCAGCAACTAACCTCAGCTCCTCCTCGCGCTCCTTCATGGCGCGCATCTCCTCCTGGATCTTGGTCTCAGCAGTGACCAGGCCCTTGCGGACGGCGTCGGCGGCCCCCTTCTGCAGCTGCGGAGGTTTCAGCTCACGGTACTCTAACTTGTCGCCGTTCTGAGGTGGCGGCGGACTCGTGAAGGCCAGCTCCTTGCCACGACTGGCGAGGAATTTCTGCATGCTCACCCCGCGGACATTGGCCACGGGTGACACCTTCGCTCCTGTAGCGTGACCGTTGGCGTGCACGTGACCGTTCGTAGCCTTTGCAACAGCCGAGGCGACGCCGCAGGGGGCCGCCGTCGGTGAACAGATTCGGGCAGGAGTGACAATGGCGGGAGTCTTCTCGAAAATCTCGACGTTGGGAAGAGACGACTCGAAAGGTGGCACTCTCCTCGTAGTAGAAGCGAGTGGCGGTGAAGGAGACGCGACAGTGCCTGCCTCGTTTCCTATCCTGGTCACTTTGGAGTCTGTCCTCTCCTGGGAGATGGTCTGGATGTGCCCGGACTCTCGAAGAGCCATCTCACGCTGTGTCTGTTCTTCTATCTCCTGCTGGATCCGAGATGTCGCCAGGATCTTCTGCGTGCTTCCGCGCAGCACCACGGTAGCAGGGACCTTTGCACACTTGGCCGAAGCAGATGACGCTACTTCGCCCTTCTTCACAAATCCTTCTGCCTGCAGCTGTCCCAGCAGCCCCTTCTCCTTCCTCAATGCCTCTTCCCGGTCTCGGGCTAGCCGGATCTCACGTTCGATCGGAGACTCGCCACCATGCGACACGAAAGTCGGGGATGGCACGCTATCTTCGGTGCCGTCGGAGAGTGGCCGCACCGTTATCTTGTCCTTCCTGCGTGGTCCGAAGGGAGTGTGAACCGAGCCATTTGGAGGAAGCGACTCGACGCTCACGGTCCTAGACAGTCCGCTGCTGGACGTTAAGGATGCAATTGGACTGGCCACGCCATTGGCAGCGACGCCATCATCGTTGCTGATGGGGAGACCCGCACTGCACCTATGGTCATTGCTCTGCAGGAGAAACAGCCTCGTCAGTTTAATGGGCCAAGTGAAAAATGGTGCACTGAATTTTGGAGCTACATGTCAACGCAACAGTTAAACGTAATGAGAGAAATACAGGTTAAGAGAATTTCTAGTTGACCACAGTCTACCTTCCATCCATATTCCTGTTATATAACTATAATAAGGCAACCATGCTGGTCCCACACACGCGCCTTTTGTGAAGCATCTCTATAGCACGGTCCCATTTTCCGACTAAACCTGATGGCAAGTAGCAAAAAAATACCTTTAGAGCTTACATCACGTTTCACTCACGTGATTGACACGTGACAGCACAGTGAGGTCCTATCATTCAATGATTATCGATAGCCGCAAGGCTTCTCCTGCTTCATAGTCATCTGTGAGTTTTGCCAGTTATGACAACCACACGGCGACTCCTCTTTGTCTGTTTCCGACTGCATATCTATTAAGGAGTTACTGTGACGTGGCTCTACTACACCGGCGTTGCTATAACGTATACCTGAATGTGCAGGCGCTCTCGCAGCTCCCGCAGCTCCTCCTCCCGCTCCTGGAGTTCCCGAATCTCATCAGCGATCTTCGAGTCAGACGGGCACGTGAACCGCTTCTCGATTGGAGCCGGGAATGGCGCGGGGCTGGAGACCACGCTGGGAGGTGAGGTCGCCGATGCCGTGGACAGCTGAGGCGCAGTGAGTCGCGCAGGCTTGGGCGTCTCCGGCGTCGGCGTCCTGTCGCAGGGCGGCTTTTCAAGCGGCGTCGAGCTAAGCTTGGCTGCTTCCTGGGCGAGCTTCCGCTCACGGGCGATCATCTCCTCGCGCTCCTTCTGGGCGCGGATCTCGCGGGCCACGATGCTGTCTGCCGCACTCGGCTTCAAGTGCCGCGACTCGTGCCGCACAGCGGGACGCTCGCCACTCTGCGCTGCCTCACAGCCAGCCTGCGCACGAGTCCCGTGTGCAATTAGTACGCATACTATCACCGTCACATGACACCACGCATAACATAAAATGTGCACAACAAATTGAAGACAGCGCGCAACACAACACTGATTAGCGTTGTTGTCGCACTTGTGCTATACCCGTGTGGGTATGCCTTGCGAGCTCACCGGTTCCAATTCGTAACTTGCAATATGTGCCGTAAGGTAATTAGTTAAAAGGCAATTAGTGATTTTTCGCTAATTCGTCAATAATCCATTTTGGTTTCTCGTGCGTGTAATGTACGCCGCTTCGAGTAATCCAACCCAAGCACTACAATTATAAGGAGGTACTTCGACTGTTGCACAGTTAAAGATGTATTCTACCTATAAAAAGTCCTCTAATGAAAATGTTACCCTAAAATATCGGCACTTGCAGAGAGAGAGAGAGAGAGAGAGAGCGTCATTGCTATTTGCCCCAATCGATTTTAAAAATTCTGTATGGTCTAAAAAAAAGCATAGTTCTTCTCATCAGCTTAGAATGGCTTCTACAAACATACGTGAGAAATTCGCTACTAGCATTGACTAACGATGCTTTTTGTAATTGAAAATCATTACTCTGCTACGAATTCAGTTTTTATCGACTTTGGTAATGTTTTCAACACTGTGTATCGTCAACTTCGTTTCCGATAGTAGATTTGAAGATAGTCCTTTTCAAAAGCAGATTCTGCTCTGACTTCAAGTAAATTGAAGGAAGCGCCAGGCCATATCTCCCAGTTTTTCCGTGCATATCAAAGTCTTCCAACAGCACTTCAATTATTTTCTATTCCCCCGTTCGCAGTTTGAATAAAACACAAGGCTGAGTTCCTGAGCTTAAGTCCAGAACCATAACTTCTTTCCACACGCCTTGAAAATAGATCATTCTTGTTGTGCCACCATTGCACTCCGTTTCTTTAGGACACGTTTTTGTTGCCTCCCGCTTAGAGTACTTTTTTGAATAAATGTTTTCTATGTAATTATTTTTAATTTTCATCGATACACCAAGGTATGCGTATTCTTCAGCCATCGGCATATTGTTTTCCTGTACTAAGACCGCCTGATCAGATGTATCATTAAACAGCATGAAGCTTCTCCTTCCTCTTCGCAAATATCTGCCAGGAGCCAGCCATCTTCCTGACTATCCACTAACACAACAACGTCATCTGCAAACGTTAAACCATGTTGCTCGCCATCAACAGCTTTGTTTACATGAGTGATTATATGAGTAGACTCCTAGCTTTATATCAGAGACGACGGCGGAAACATGGCACCAAGACTTTCTGAACGTCACTTATCTCGCTGCTAGCCATTTCTATAGCCCATGCTGTCTATACACTTTCTTATTGTGGCATATTCCCTTTGGTAACATCGTGTTCTTTCTAGTCAGCAAGGCCTTCATCTAAGAATATTTAAAATAATGTCTGTGTTCATGTTGTCGTACGCATCCCAAAATAACAGCGAGAATAGTGCCACCTTGCGTTTCAAAATGAAAATTTGCGATCACTTACAAGCACCACCTCATGAGCAAGATTTTGACACTGCAGCTCCTCAGCCTCATGCTGCAGTCCATGCTCAACCGGAAAGGCTTGCTCCTGTGTGGACAGCGTCCGTTCTTCAATGCCGGAAACAATGTCCTCGGTATGCACCGCTTCGGTGTTGCCGCGACACTCTTCGACGGCGGTCTCCTGTTCCGGTGCCATCTCAGTCACGGAGACAACAGAGCAACGTGCCGCGTCCTCGGGTTCCACAAACTGAACGTTGTCGACTCTCGTGAACTCAGACTCGATGTGATCAAGCAGGGCACAGGGTCCCACACTAGCCGCCAACACTGCCGGCTGAGCACTGCAGCGATGTTCATCGGAGGACTGCTCATCCGAAGTCGGTGCGGTAGTTTTTTCGACGGGCAGGACTACTGGCTTGACCAGCGGTTCGACTACAGCCACCGCCTCGGCGCTCGCTGCCTCAACCATGGCTGTTGTGTCAGCTTTACAGCCTTCCTCGGCGGCGTGTTCCGACGCGCTGTCTTCGGCTTGTTCATCGTTGGACTGCTCCGAGTCGACAGGCGTAGACTCCTGGACGACGACGAAAGGGATGTCGGCATGAGACTCCGGTGCCGAGGCCTCGGCCATGGCAGCGTCGCATTCAGGGTCAGACAACGTCGTGCCGTTGGAGCCGCAATCGCCGACATTGGACGGAGGTGGAGACAGCTCAGCGGACACTTCGCTAGACAGCGAAGAGTCATCGTAAAGCACGCCCGTGACGCCGTTCTCCGTCGTGGTAGTCTGCAAGGGAGCAACAGCAAATAAGTCCGACAAACGCGTAGTATGGGACGTCACATGCCGAAGATAGGCACGTTCATCTTTGTCGACGCATGCCCAAGCCATTTTACAACACATTTCGTGAATTATAGCATGTCTGCCATATGACACACGACACGGTTCGCTTATGAGGACCACAGAAGATGATGAACAGGTCAGTTCAGAAGGCTGATCAAAGTCGTTTTTGCCTTAGGACATATCCTTGCAGAAGAGCACGGAGAAGAAGAAAACTTGCGGTAGACGATTCTGATTACGAGGCAAATCTGTAGATGTAAGTCGGCGATTATTGTACAACTAACCAATAAGCCAGAGACTACCCACCAATTAAAGAATTGCAGAAGAATCCTGAGCACGATGCTGATGCTAATGGTCACAGGTTAACGACGATACGAACTCGACGGTGCATCTCACGAGTAAGTAAGCCTATATGTAAGTAAGCCTATATCAAAAAGTAATCCTTAGCCATACTTAGCCTTGGCTAAGTATGGCTAAGTACGGGGCACGATGTTGCAGCTTGAGATGTCGCCAATCGCTAGGTTTGCAGCCCACGACGCAACAAGGGCGATTTATGGTCCACCCGGAAAAAAGAAACCTCAAGACCAGCAGTGACTGCGCAGCCCGCGTCAATACGGAGCACGTTGTAACACAAGCAGAGGGAACTTCCTGTGTGCCGGAAGTGCTTGAGTGTAGTGATAAATTGTCGTTGTGTACTCTTTTTCTGTCACTTTTTTCCAGCGAAACAGATTAATCAATATTCCTACTATTACGAAATACGTTTGTTGTTCATTTTAAATTTGGAAAAATTGCGGGCGACACAACGTGGGTAGCTAATCGGATAACTCGCCCAACTGATGTCAGGCGCCCCCGCTACGTAGCAAGAGACGAGGCGCTTGAAAACTCACGGGAGTGGCGCCGCTGCGATGGTAGCGATGCACATTTTATTGCGATAGCAATTACATGGACACTCCAAAGCAGATTACTGCCGTCGGCGTCGCCGTCGCCGTGAGGTTCCGTATGACGTCAATGGAGATGAAATCGTCGCCGCGCGATGATGATATGATAAGTGGTTCTTGAGGGAAAGGGAAAGGTTGGCGCTATCTTCTGCAGCCCTTGAGGGAGCACGGCTCAGCGCCATGTCGCCGCGCGCCGAACGCTGTATGTGCGAGTGAAAGGGCGCGAGGGGCGCGTCTTTCACGGAGTGAACGCACGGCGGAGAACAAACGCGCGTTCTGCGCCGTGCTCCCTTAAGGGCTGCAGAAGTAGGCGTCTCTTTCCTCCTTTACAATCACCATATATGTAGAGCAAACGCGCCTTCTTCCGACGCGCGAGAGGTCGTGGGGGAGGGGGGGAGGGAAGGAAGGCGACGTTTAGCTGCGGCACCAAGTGCCTATTTATATCAGAGACTCCGGCAACAGTCACCAACGCCGCACGCATTTTGAGCGAACGCGGGCAAAACGCCGACGGCGTCGAGAACAGTTCTGCGTGTTGCCGGTGCTGCTGCATGTCCAAGTTTATACAGCTGATAAAGCTAATATCATTACTCTGTATAGCTCTCTACAAATTTGCTAAAGCAATTGATGCTTCGCCTTTTAGGTGAAACTGCGACAACTTTTTAAAACCTTACAATAAGTTACAAGCTTTACGCGGAGCGCTTAAATTATCACTTAATGATCAGAAGAACCTATACTTAACGACTCAGTGCGTTTGCACAAATAAGTCACCATCGACAATGGTTGCTTGCCGGGCTAGTTGGTTCATTGCAACTTATGTAACAGCGCGAAAAAACAAAAATAAGGGACGGCGATAGAGACAGAGAATATCTGTCTCTATCACCGTCGCTTCCTTGTTTTTTTTTTTTTTTTTTTTTTTTTTTCGCTGTTACGTAAGTTGCAAAGTCAAAATCGTTTATCGGTCCTTGCCTTTAATGGCACGAAGGCGCTTTGAAGCACCGGTAACAACATATATTGACACACAGAGGATTTTGAACATACTCTATGCTACTAAGTCTAGCGTTATGTCTGATGTGAAAGAGTAAGACGATATCGCTATAATTTTAAAGAACCACTGCTCTGACCTGGACAGTTGGCGAGAGCACCACCTCCGGCTTGTTCTCTTGCACAGGTATCACTTCCTCGTAGATGTTATCCTCGGGAACTTCGGTGTAGACCGGCTCACCGGCCTCGTTGTGTTCAGTCTTGGCCACGTGGCCATTGACTGCCTTCTCCGGTTCGTCGTGGTGGTGTCCGTTGGTGGTGGCCGTCTCGTCGGTACCATTGTGGCCATTGGTGGCTGCCGCCAGTTGGCTCTTCTCGGCGTTAAGAGAATTGAGGATGCGTTCGGCCTCACTCGGCGCGGCGCCCTTCTTCGGCTCGGTTGGCAGCACCACGGGGCTGTCGTCGAAGCCGATCAACTGCTGGTCGTCCTGGTCGGCCATGTTGGCTCCGCGCTTCTGCCGAAGGTCCAGCCTTGCCGCGCTGGGCCCTGAATCTGCGAGGAAGAGCACGCACATTGTGGTGAGACCTGCTGCGATGACACACACACACACACACACGTGGCTTTTTTTCACAAAAAAAAAAAAAGCAAGCACTGTACAGAATTTAGCAGCCGCTCAAGATAGGCGAGACATGAAACGCCCGAAAACACACCACGATACCAGATAAACGAAGACTTTTATATAAACAAGCCTAAGAGAACGCGACGTAACGCGGTATTATACAGCACACCTCGCCATCGGTTACATTCAGCGCTCCAGACCGAGCGCAGCCCGGCACTCTGGGCCCGCTCCAGCCGAGCACTTCTCTCGGTGTTCTGCCAACACATGGACATCGCTCCCGGATCACGCATGTACGGAAAGAGGTGCGCGGCGCCCCCTCACGATCCTCAATTCCTTTGAACGCACCAGCAGTTGCTGACCGTAGAAATGTGGAAATCATCTTCAGCACGACGCATGATGGCGTTAATGCCTGTATGTGTGAATTACGCAACGCAACTACGCACGAACAAGTGCGTGGGGTACGCGAACTGCGCAAGTGTCTAACACTAAACACGAAGCTACGCGAAATTGCATAACTCGTCATACGGCCACATACGAGTCGCCACAACGCAGAAAGGCATGGTGCAATCATGTCGATCAGAAAACTCAAGTACATGAGAGATCAACGGCTCGGCTCATCTCATACTACGTTCTCAAAACTGTGCAATGAAACAACGCCTCACAATGCGCAGTTCGGCCTTTGTCCCGTTCTTCGCGCTGTATTTGCGAGCGTGCGGCGTTTACCTGCACGCACGCCGGGGTGAGAAGCGGAAGCCATCATCAGCCAAACGTCCGAGCATGCGCGGGTGCTAGCACGCGCCTCGGCTCACCAGCAACGGGACAAGAGGCGGGATTGGCGATGGCCTATTTTGGCGACCACAAAGGAACAACGAAACGTAGTGGCCAGCGCTGGCGGTCGCAGCACGGTGCCCATGCGGAGCGAAGCACAGCGTGAGGAACAGAGCTCGCACGCGGACATCGCGGCGGAAGCGTGCGCGCAATGTGGCCGGCTGCACGTGCCTATTTATACGGCACTTCTTCGCCATCTCGTAGATGCCAAAATTACTTGCGAAGAGTATAAGTGTCAGTATATCTGCCGAGAAATCCATACGCGTAATCAACATATTGTGATAGGCTGCTAGCATCGGCAGCCTCAAGCAGAGATAGAGGATACGGGAAACGAAGCCCGTCTGACCGTGCAGTTCATTCACGTGCCAAGCCTATAAAGGTTCACTGCCAAGGCTATAGAGCTGCTTTCTGCCAACAATCAAAGAAGTACAAAATGCGCTTTAAGAAAATGTCTGTTACGCATCAGTTGCAGGCAGCACCAGTTCTGAGTTCGAAGACGTTCTGTAGCTGAATGCAGTATAGCTGGTTGCACCACGTCTTCCGAGCACCAGATGCCTTTGTTTCTACTTCCCCTACAGATAGTCTTACATGATAGTATGTCCCAACGCCCAGGCGAAACATTACCACTCCTCGTAGACGGGGCAACGAATGTGGATCATGTAGTTCGCCGTTAATCTGTGGCGGTGGGCCACCATGTCAGTTCCACAGCTTTTAAGTCATCATCACTCATATATCGATTGGCGGCTATAGCACCTGTGAGTGGGTGAAGTCTCACGAAAGCGTAAAAATCGTCGTACACCCGAGAATAGCCCGAAGCTACTAAGCATGTGTAGCGGCCATCGCCGCACTCTACATCATCGGCGAACTCGCAATGCATGCAGACTTTTTCACACTCTTGCAGGGATCCAAGCACCAAAAAATAACTAAATTAAAAAATTAAACACAGGAAAGACATTTTAACACGTTTCCGATCTAAGTTGCAATAAGATTCTTGCACCGTACAAGTGCAGCCGCACAAACACACACGCTACCTGTCGATACTAGAACAGCACTATCGCCGCTTCGCACAAGAAAGCACGTACGCGCTGCACACTTTACGCGAAAGGCCGAGCCATCGGCGCATTAAGCCGTTTCAGCAGAAATATTGACAAAGTACTAACGCCCATAAGGTTCGCTTTACCACAATTGGATCCACTGCTTGGACAACGTACGTCGTTAAGCCACCAGTCACGATTAACGTATAAAGCACAACGCACGCAACCAGCGTGAGCCCCGCTCAAATGCAAACACGAGGACGAGGCCTTGACAAGGCGGAACCAGCCGCCCCCACCTCACCCAGTTGGAAGTGCCGTCAGCCTTTTGCGCAGTGGAGTAGCCGGCAAAGTGGCAGGCAGCACGTGCTCGAAGCCACCGAGCGCACCATCGCAGCAACGCACCGCAGAACACAGAACTGCTGGCTGATTTCGTTCGCGGTTGATGTGAGGCAGGAGGACAAAATAAAGAAAGGAGATTATAAAGACGTCATCGGCTGGTCTGTCCGCAGTACTAGCGATCGCCGGCGTAATCGTTCAATCTCCAACGTACACTTTAGGCTACAAGGGCTGGACAACGAGTTGATAGTCAGCGCCTGTGTCGTCTCCGTCCGTTCGAGTTGTCCGCGCTGTCGTGATTTCTTGGTTCTTTCATGCGGCGTCACTGCCCTGTTATACCAAGTGACGCAGTTAAGTCGGAGACTTCACGGCGCCAGGGCGACAAAGGGCACCAGGCATATCGAATGTGTATTTTATGCTTTGGATGTGTCAAGCCAGAGTAAAAGCGCGTATGAAACTACCGCACTTACAAACTGCGTTGTAGGCTCTTGAAGTAGTCACGCTAAGTGAAGTGATACCTACTCACCTAGCAGAGTTTCGGCTATAAAACGCGGATAACGCGCCGCGTGGTTGCTATCGCAGAAATTCGTCTACCGAAAAGCCCCAAGACCACTGCCGACAAAAGAAAGTAGGGAGGGAAAGGAACTGCTTGGACGGCGAACGCCGTCTGCGCCGACAGGATCCCGCTGTGGCTGCGGGGGAGCTTTCGACGCGGCCGCCGGGACGGGAAGAAGACGCGACCATGGGGCGGGGGGCAACAAGGAACCGGTTCCCTTCCGACAGCATCACCGCGGCGACGATGACCTCCGGCTGGCGAAGGCCCCACCGAGGCACCCCGCCGGGGAGCATACTCTCGTGCCGCTGGCCGCACCCGTCCCGACGCATACGCGCAGAAAGTGGTCGAGATGACGGCCGCCCGTTGCTGGCTCGTCCAGACATTATTGCTTCGTGAAGGGCGGAAGGATGGTCCCTGCAAATTATTCACCCCGTTCCTTACAAGGACCTCTCTAACGTAAAAAACCGGCAAAAATCAGTGACGGTCTCTGAGTCAGAAGTGCACTAAGTGCAGGACTTGGCATGACATTGTCAAGGATTGCATGTCCTGTCTGTTAGCGCTATTTTATTCCTGACAGTGATATCAATCCCTCGCGAAAGGCTTTCCACTCAACCGATAATTATGTGTGGCTATGCCCTTTGAAACGAGTAGACGGCTGCACAGCGTCCTAAACTTCCACAAGTGCGCACCCTAGTGAAATTCACTTTTCCGAGTCAGTCGACGTGTCCTGGTGACGTGGATGGTGTCATGTGGGACAAACGGAGGAGCATCTTCAATCTATATGAAGCTACACAAATATGAAGCCAGTCCTTTCTGTAGCGAACTTTTCCCAGCTAATAAGGAAGGAATATGTCGGAATAAGCAAGGAATAAGGAATATGTCGTACAAGAGCAGTGAAGGTGCACATTCGCCCCTCGCGCTAACGCGACGACATTGCATGGACGCACGCATACTCGCCCGCAAACAACCATACAAGGTATATATACTCTGGGCGCTGGCACTACCGAAATATTATATAATGGGGTTTTACGTACCAAAACCACGATCTGATTATGAGGCACGCCGTAGTGGGGGGGGGGGGGGGGGGGGGCGCCGGAATAATTTGGACCACCTGGGTTTCTTTAACGTGCACCTAACACGGGTGTTTCTCTGCATTTCGTCCCCACCGAAATGCAGCCGCAGTGGCCGGGATTCGATCCCGCGAACTCGTGCTTAGCAGCCCAACTGACTAAGCAACCACGGCGGGTGCCCTACCGAAATTGAGCAACGCTGAAATGACGTTGAAATGTTGATATTTCAGCAACGCTGAAATATCGGCCCCAGTGCACATTACACGAGAAGCCCGATTCTGAATAGGTCTGAACGAGTTCCTCGGTTTGCATCTTTTTTTAAATTTTCGAGAAAGTGACCAACGGGCGTGACGCAGCATCTTCGTTTCATAATGAGAGACTCTGAATCGGGGGAGCTCGATGTTCAGTGACAACCATCAACAAGTCATGGTTATGTATAACAACCACTATCACAACCACTTATTTGACGCCTGCAGTTCAGTGAGTGACCCAAGTCTAAGTGACCCACTGGCTAAGGGCTAAGTTATAAATTATGTGCACCTAACATAGCGGACGAGTAAGACAGCCGCCGCCGTATAGCTGAATGGGTCTCTACCCATTCAGCACGACCCCACACGCGTCATGCGGAGGCTCTGTGCACGGCTCCCACCGGCGCCAAGTTGTCTTTTTTTTCGAATTTCATAGCCTTCCTTTTATGAAGAGTACAGAGATTATGGCTTCGAGTGGTTCCTTCTCTAATCTTGCTTATCATCTCTGTCCCAGTGGTAGCCAAATGAACGCTACACAATATTAGCCTGCTATTGGCGCCTACCATCACACATTTTCGCTTTCGTAGCACGTAAACGTGCCATGCACTTAAGACGACCCAAGGCGTATTAGGCACGTCCTTACAGGATGGCTTTGATGTGGCCGTAAGGGCGACTTTTCGAAGCCGTCTAAAGAGACCGCTATCACTTGTTTGGGGTCGAGGAGGCCTCTCCTTTGATTCAAAGAGTGGCGAACAAGAATCCACAAAGATGACGCTCGCTAGCTCGCCACATCCGGTAGCAGTAAAGCGCTCAGAATGGTTCAGCCGACGGTATATCGGCCAGTCTTTTCACTCTCTCTTTCTAGGAAGGTACGAACCAGTCCGGAGAAGCCACGCGCATCCGCACCAAACGCTTTTAGCGAGCGGCGTCGGTAGCGGCGGCGCGCGAGTTTGTTTTCGTCCTATAAGACGCCGCGGAAAGCCGCCGTCCCCTTATCGACGCCATCGCGAGTCGTGTGGCGAACACACGAGCTACCAGCAACGAGGCTTTCTGGGCCACTCACGAAGAAAGGACGCAGCCGGGCGCTTCCGAACTGCGGCGACTGAACCTGGACACGAACGCCTCCAGAAGCGCGCGCGGTGCGTGTTAAGCGCGTCCTCTTCTCCACTGGCACAAAGGGTCGTCGCTGGGCGAAAAAACGGGGACGGGCAGCGCTTATTTTTAGCCGGGCACAGCAGCCCGCATTACGTTTCATTTATTCCGTTCGCGAAAGAGCGCCTGTTGCACGAAGAAAGAAATCCCAAAGTGACCGCACGGGCTGCAGCTGGGACCGCTGCGTGCCGCCATCGTTGGAAAACGAGAGCCGCTCGAAGAAGCGCGCTTCCTCGAAGACGTCGGCGATCCGGCTGACCCGCGCAGCAGCCTAATTGCCGACCCGAAACAACGGCAGATGCGACGAGCGCCTCAATAAGGGCCGGTTGCGTGCGCACACATCGACGACAGAACGCCCGCTGCGGCCTCCTGTAGATCGCCGCCCGTTCGTTTCCCGAGTGTAGTGATCGGCGTATACATGCATCACGTGGCAAAGACTCCCTCGCACGTTGAGGCGAGATGCGCGCTCTTTGACGCCAGCGAAGTCAGCTGCACGTGACCACTGCATGTAGTCAGCCGCCTATTATCAATATCGCCCGAGCACGAACACATGCAGGATAATAAAGGACGAGGACAACACTTTGCCGAATTATTTCTACCGGTCAGACGCCTTTGCCTACAGACGTCAAGGCTTCGGCGAGACAGCCCCCTCCACTGGGATGTATCTTTCCATCCTGACGTCAGGAAATAAATCGGGATGCCACCGCCAACTCTGAAACAAGTCACTGTACGAGGTCTACACGATACGCACGATGGCAGGCTGCCGATGGCTGAGTTAATTCCTGGCAGGTCCACGAGAGCGCATTATTAATTCCAGCAAGACATGTTACGACGAAGTTCAAGACGCTTCAAGCTGTATATATCATCGACATTTGCGGAGTTTGCTACTCTGCATGCGTACTCCCTTTGAATTTCATCGCTTGGGAACCACCATCAAAGGATGGAGCACCATCTGTGACTCCAAGGCAGCCCTATACTATGCTTTCTAGCTTCGTTACGCTGCGGACGCCATGACCAACTTGTTTCGGAACGCAGACATATTTCACTGCTTTACAATGAAAGAACGTGGTGATATTATATTACAATGGAAGCCAGGTCTCTAAAGCAACATTGGAGTGACCACGTGGACGAAGTCACCACTTCTGCTCAGGATTTTGCCCGATCGCACCACTGAAAAACTTACGTTTCAGGCAAGCTACGCAAGCTGACTGATGAAGTTGCCTTAACCCAAGGAAGCTCAAATAGCTTTAAGAACTCACGTCCGCGCGTTTCCACGAATGCTGCCTGCAACTGCGACTTACTACGACGGGAATCAACAATCTTGTGCCGACCGTGGCTAACAAACGCATATACGTTGGATACGATTACGGTAGACAGCCCCTTGTTGAAGTACACGGTTCTGACGAAATCATCCAAGATTCCGTCTGTAGTATTGTGCCCGATTATGCGAAAAGAGACGGGCGCTTTCTTCTGCTGTTGTTGATAAGAAGAACAACCGACTGCTTTCTAAGTTTAGAGGCCCTCGACAGACTGACCAACACAGAAAGCTTTGAAAGCCCTACTCTTGTTTCTTATAGAAAAAGGTTCAGGGGACAATGACTGCATTTGAGCCATAACTCTCCTATTTCTTTCCTCATCCTTTCACCCTATATTTCCATCCCCCGCGAACTTAAGCAACTTCTCGGGTCAACGTTCTCTGTTGCTTTGAATGAACTTTTATTTCCCTTTTTAAGAAAGGGGAGGGGCCGGGGGGGGGGGAGAGAGGGAGGCCTGTGTGCTCCAGTCTTAGCACCTTGTGCTGCCAGACGTCCGCCTACCAGTCGTGGTAGGCCTCCGCTACCTCCTCAGCCCACCTCAGGACTCGGTCCTGCAGGGTGGGATCGGAGCTGCGCAGGGCAGTCTCCCACAGCTCCTCGCTACTAATTAATGGTTTGAGGTTGCGGGGGGGGATATTTGATGGGGCATTTCCACATTATATGGGAGAGATCTGCTGTTTGGACAGGGCAGAAGCGACACTTGGGTGTCGGGTATGTGTCGGGAAAGAATAAGTTCAAAGTGCGTGGGGTAAGAAAAGTGCTAGTTTGTAGTTGGCGCCACAATATTTCTCTCTGGCGCGTGCTCGACACAGAGAGAGGTGGATACGTTAGGCGTTGGTGTTTGTAATGTGTGGAAATTTCATGGAATGTGATGAGTGCGTCTTTATTGGTCTGTTGTTGGGAGTCATTGGCTTCTGGGGTAAGGCCCACATTTCCGTCCACTCGGTCCGTGAATCCTCGAGCAGCGGCATGAGCCATTTCGTTGCCTGGTAGTCCTTGATGTGCTGGAGTCTAGATGAGAGCGATGTAGTTTTTTGGCGGGTGAGCGACTAGTAGAGAGTGCGCGAGGTTTGTAATGTAGCCGCTACTGAAGTTCCGGATAGCAGTCTTCGAGTCACTGATGATGACATCGCAATCAGGTAGCCCCGATGCGAGTGCAATGGCGGCCTCTTCTGCGTCGCCCGCTTAGGTGGTCCTGACTGATGCTGAACGAACAGTGTTGCCCTGCTTGTCTACGATCGCTAAAGCATAACGATGTTTAGTTTTATAGGCTGCGGCGTCCACGTAGTAAACTCCTTCTGCCTGTCCATAGCTGCGTTGTAGCGCCTTGGCTCGAAGTTTCCGGCGTTCGACGTGAAATTCGGGATGCATGTTTCTGGGTAGAGGTTGGATGTGGTATTGGCCGTGTATGTTCGGAGGAAGTTGATGTCGCTTGTTCTCGTTGAGTGGTGGGGCGTAGTGAAGTTGTCTCAGGATCTCACGCCCAGCTGCAGTGGTGGAGAGTCTGTGATATTGCGATGATAGATGTGCTTCGGTTAATTCTTCAAATGTATTGATTGTGGCTGTGGCCATCACCCTCTGTGTGGATGCTCTAATCGGAACACCAAGAGCGACTTTGTGTATCTTGCGGATCAAGCAGTTTACAGTGTCCGCTTCCTTCCTAGAGAGTGAGAGATATGGTAGTGCGAAGGTGATTTTGCTTAGGACAAAAGCTTGGATGAGCTGAATCAGTTCCTTCTCTCGAAGCCCTCCGTGTTTATTGGAGATCCTTCCTATGAGGCGTAGCGTGTTATCTACTGTTGTTTGTAGTGCTTGCAAGGTACGCTGATTTGCTCGGTTGCTTTGAAGGTGAAGACCTAGCACCCTTATCCTGTCTACCTGGGGTATGGAGTGCCCTTCAACTGTGAGGTCGATATTCGGGGGCGATGTCCTGAAGCGTCTCGTGGGGGGCAGAAGGAGAAGCTCTGATTTGGTGGGGGAGCACCTAAGGTTCAAGTCGTGACCTACTTGTTCGATCTGGTCAATGGCTGCTTGGAGGGTGTCTTGGATGTGCCCGTCCGAACCTCCGGTCATCCACAGCGTAATATCGTCCGCGTACAGTGAGAATCTGAGGTCGGGAATCTTCTTTAGAGCGAAAGCTAAAGGTCGCATAGCCAAATTGAAGAGGAGGGGGGAGAATACTGCCCCTTGTGGCGTACCAGTGCTTCCTAAACGTATCTGACCTGATTGTTCGCTGCCTAATTGGAGCGTTGCAGTGCGCTTCGTCAGGAAGCTCCATATATAACGGTAGATTCGCTCTCCGCAGTTTATACTGTTAAGTTCGCGTAGAATGGCCAAGTGGGACACATTATTGAAGGCTTCCTTGAGGTCGAGGCCCAGCAACGCTTTTGTGTCGCGTGCGTCGCTCGGTTCAATGATATCTTGTTTGAGCCTTAGCATGACATCCTGGCAAGAAAGAGACTTGCGAAATCCAGTCATTTCCGAGGGGAAAAAGCGATGATCTTCGATGTATTTGGAAAGGCGTAGGTGGATTACGTGCTCCAAGATCTTCCCTATGCATGAGGTGAGAGAGATGGGACGGAAGTTATCAATGTGAATTGGCTTATTCGGCTTGGGAATGAAGATCACCTTGGCTGCTTTCCATTGTTGGGGTATCTCGCCCTCTTCGAGACAGTGGTTGTAATACTCTGTTGCTTTACTCTCGCTTTTCAAAGGTTCTGCACGCTGTGAGATCGGAGGCGCATGTTCCCACCGAGGATTGAAATTAGAGCCTTCAATTCGATGGCGTGAGGTGAAGCATGTACCGTGATATTCACTTTCTTTGTGATGTGCCAAAACAACGAGTTAAACCGCAGTCACAGCGTTGCCATGATGCAACGCAACGCTTATCTTTAACAATTCCGTATAGAGCATTCGAGGCATGACCTAATTTCATGTTTGCTGTGCAGCGGCTATTTCGGTATACCAAAAGATTTCGACGCTGCAGAACAACAGCACTCCATGGTCAAAAGGTGATTGTATCTTGCACAGCGTTTTTTTTTTTTTTTTTTTCGTTGAACCAGTTTGGCTTATAACGTCAGCTGGGACACCCTATAGAACGGAAGCGCTCGAAACAAGGTTCGCCCATGATTATCGCACTAATTTCCGTATTCACGGTCCACTGACGACAAGGCGATCTAAGCGCATTGTAGCGAGGGAGACAGAGTCGTAAGCCGCACGCGGTCTTCTGCACGACGGCGCTGAGCCGTGCGCCCTCAAGGGCTGCAGAAGATAGCGCCAACCTTTCCCTTTCCCACGAACCACTTACTACTACTTCTGCACACGACCAATAACTGTTACAGCTCGGGGGCAGCTATTTCCTTGTGCCCTACAGCCACAAGGAAGTGCTCCCTGGCCGAGGGTTCCAGGGATATTTCATCAACTGGCAGCACGCATACACCGCGCGAAACCGCACGTGGAGGTCATACATAGCGCGCGCATGCCTAGAATACAGTGTTTTTGGACGTACAGCTTTTACGCGGGTACATATTCTTGTGCTGGAATTCTTGGCTGCGGGGTCTGAAACTTCGCGCGGAACTCGCGCACGTACACGCACCTTTCCTACAGCAGGACGGTTAATTTGGTGTTTGGAACCCCGAAATACAGCTGCTCTCTCGGCTACCGCAAGAGATAAGCTAAATGTCATATGACGTATTCGTCTCGAAGAGGCTAATACGTCATACGACATTTCTTATCGACATTTAGCTTATCGTATTCGTCTCGAAGAGAAACTACGAAGAAAGAAACTTAATCAACGAAGCAGTTAGCACACACAGTACTGTTTCTTGTTAGCATGGATGTTCCAGAAAATTACACGAAACTGGAGTCGTGAGTAGTGAGCGTATAGCTCCATAAATCGTAGTTATGTGTTCTGGCCATTTCGAACAAACTTGAACATATCGCGAGTGTCGCATATACATATGAGAACCCCGGCTACTATCCTCACAGCAGCGGACCGCAGATGCCAGGCGTTTTTATTCGGTGAATCCGTAACTGTGCCCTAGATACGAACGTGACTGCAGGCTTACAATGCACGGCGTAAGGTGACGGGTTTCCGCGCTGTGAGCGCCTGTGCTCGATAGTCGCGGGGACAGTTGTAATGCAGTTCGGAAACATCGACAAAAGAAAAAGAGAGAACGGCGACGATGCCGGCAGCAGGCCACTGGAGTGAGCGCTCGCACATTCCTCTTGCGCGAAGCTGGATGCGTGTTTCTCCCGATACGAAAAAGAAAGAAAGCAATCCACTTGACTGCGCAGTATAGAACGCTGGAAGAGGAGACAGCCAACCATCGTATGAAACTAGCCTTGCGGAATTACGCACATTATTCGGTTAATTCATCGCTGCAATTAAATAGCTGTTGATTAATTGCGCCTGCGGCTATACATATCTACACAAGCTGTGAATGTCATAGCCGCCACCACCAACACCAGCATTATTATTATTATTATTATTATTATTATTATTATTATTATTATTATTATTATTATTATTATTATTATTATTATTATTATTAAGGCACTACTTATGGCACAAGCTCGCACCAGCACAAAACTATGGCCTGAACACAAGTTCACGAATTTCTTCAAGGGTACAATTAGGAAGGGAGAACCAAAGGTAGTAACGCCTTACGGGGGGCCCTCCCACCTGAGACTACAGTTGCACACAAGATGTGGCAGCAAAACAGAAATGGCAATCTTGCACATTTGAACGAAATGTATAGAAATACACAAGCAAAAACCGATAAAACTGCAAGCACGCATAGCAATGTGAAAACGTATACGCAATATGTAGTCGAAAAAAAAAAGATATGCATATGCATCAACGTAGAAAAAAAAAAAAACTACTAAACACTAGAGTTCGCTCAATAATGATGGGTTTCCAGGAAATATTTCAGGTGAAATTATACGAGAAGTAATAAACTTATTTACCGCTTTAGTACTTCTTTCAGATTTAAGGTTTCTAATTATTTCAGAATGAAAAGCATTCTTGAGGTCCAAGAACAATCCGAGACTCCGAAATTTATTTTCTATGTTATTAATTATTTCATACTTCACGCGAATTAATGCCATTTCAGTTGATTTTTCCATTTGTAAACCGCATTGCTGGGTTAATGCAATAGCACTGAATTTCTCAAAGAAGGCAACTAAAATCGTATTTATAACATTTTTAGCAACCTTGGCGATAGCATTCAAAACGGAGATGGGACGATAGTTCCCGAAATAATTTTGATCACCTCCTTTGTGCACAAGAGATAATCGTGCTACCATATTCAGCTTGTCAGGAAAAAGAATTCCTACTGTTAGAATTTGGCTGCAAATGTGCGAAAGCACCGGCGTCACAATATCGCAAACTAATTTGGCTGCCTATGCCTTTATACCGTCAATTCCTGCTGAGCAGTTATTACGCAATTTCATAATATACTGCGCGATTTCATTGGGTGATGTAGGTGAGCGAAAAAAAAATGTTCCTACTGATTTTTTTTCTTCTAGCTAGATTTCGGGCACACTCCTAGGACTTCCGAAGGGAAATCGCTGTCTGATTATGAATTGCTCGGATTGGCACACATCTGCGAAGGTCTTTCTTTCTGTCTTTTAATTTTGGTTCCACGCAGAATTATGTTTGCATGCATCCGAGCGTATTCGACACGCGGCCGTGCCGCGCCGAGAGACGCGTCAGCGAGAAGCCGAGTCGCGAAGGAGGGAGCGGCCGGGGACGATCCTACGAGGCGACGCAGCCCGTCGGAGGCGCGCATAATAATCTGCGCGCGCACACGCGTCCCGAGTGGTGCGCTCGCTCGTAACACGCATTCATAGACCGCGAAATTCATGCAGGCAAGAAGGCTGAATTACTGCGTTTCGGACCGCTTGCGCGGACAACACGAAACGGTGGCCCACTTGCGGGCCAGCTCCCATTCTTCGGAGACGATGCGTACGAGGCATCATGGGCGGGTGTATCACCAACCGCGCATCCTCGTTTGCACTTGCAGGGCGCGTTGGCAGGGTCCCGCTTCGAAGAGCTATTTGCAATTTCTGCACAATAACGCGCTCTTTGTTTTCTTCAGCGTACCAGCCGCGTCGTTCGGGTCCAACGAGCTTCATACGAATGACCACTATAGCGTAACACAAAACGTGCACGCAGGAAATGTGCTTCTCAGTTTTTAGCAAACCTATAGAAGAAGAAAGAGAAAATTTAACACGGTTTGTTATCTGCCGTCTTCGCAATCACCACGCTATAGCTTCCCGAGAAAGGTTTCTAAAGCGGCTCAACAGCTCGTATTGCTAGGATCGCGCTTTCTACTATATATAGGATGAAGCCAGCCACAACAGCGAAACCAGCAGGTGCACGCAGCCAGACTCGTTGCTTGTGTCAACGCTCTTGCTTCGCACCCAGTCTTTTCCTTGATGATGATTTCATTTTAAAAGGCGAATGCAGGTCGAGGTGTCGGGTAATTTTAAGCCCCGTGCGATTGCCGATTTAGGCCTTATTGGGCTAAGCGGGTTTCATTAAGGTAACATAAAACCATGCCTACTGAGCCCAAACCTTAAAAGGTATACGGGAACGGCCAAAGTTCCTGGATTATCAATTGGATGCACCAATGTAAATCAAAGCGCTGGAACCCTTAATACGTTTCGTAACGGAGTGGCAATGTATCTGATTATTGACAGGTATTTTTTTTTCTGATGCCTACATTTGCGATTGGTTCCGTTATTTTGTGTACATAATCGCTTTATTCACTTGCTTGTCGTTCTTTACCAGTGCATTTCTGCGCACAAGTGCATTATCGCCACCGCTGCATTGCTAATCCATCCAAGCGCATCGACGCTAATTCTCTCTCCTAATTTGACAATGAAATGATGTGGGAAATCCGGTGACGAAAGATGCCATTTCCAATGCCATCAAATAAATTAACCAATGCACCAACATCTCGACCTGCATGGCCTCTATATTCCGTGCCGTCGTCGATGGATGGATGGTATGGTCCATTGGGTCACGCTAGTTTCCTAGCCCGAAGCGATGCAAGCGAGTAAGCAGGCGTAGCCACGAGTAGTGAAGTTATTTAGAAAACCAAGAGAATAGCGAGTAGGCCGGGGGCGACCTGGGGTCGAGTCCTAAATTCGGTCGCGAGTTTTCTCCGTCTCTTCGCCCGCTTTTTTAGTAGTGTCACCAGATTAAGAGTATTTTCGAATAAGACACTGGCCATAACCTGTAGTGAATCATTTAAAACAAGGCTAGGTACTTGGTAAAAAAACAATGTAACACTCTCCGGGCGATACATTTCATAATTAACATTTGCGCTACATGAGGTTTTTATTTTGTCCTGACGGAGTCACGCTGCGCCACATCTCTATTTAGCGGAGGGAATTCGGACACTGCGCACTGCACGCCATTCTGACCTACATGTGACGTTCGGCGAAGAAAAAGCCAACCAATGCTGAGGAAAAGCGCGGACGGCGACACGAAAGCCTCTGTGCTTAGTGCCATCGCAAGTCATGCAGTGCACATGCGTGCACAACAAAGGCCCACCAACGCTACCAGAAACAGAACTTACATCTGTGACATTACAAATCGCTTCGCCGGATTCCACGGTTTCCCACGCGTTCATTCCAAGTGCCGAAGGTATACGAAGACCAAGCCTCAAGAATAAAGACCATTCGTACAGGTGCCGCGACACGTTAAAATGTGTCAATAAGGTTTATTTGGTCAGTCGAAGGCACAAACGATATTCATCGGCTTTGGCAACCTTGTCAATCTCCGAGCCGCTGCTCGGTGGGACGCTTTCACGGGCGCGACGGTGTCAACGCCGAGGTACACGGCAGCGCGACGGAAACAAAGGCACCCAGTCGCCCTCCCCGCGTCCGCCGTCATGGCAACGCGCTCATTAAAAAGTGCGGGGGTGAGGAGCGGGTAGCAAAGAAGAGGGTGAGGGGGCAGACCGAATTGTTTTACAGCGACGTTTTACAGCAAGAGAAAATGACGAAAAACGATATACGTGCAGCCGCTGGGAAAAAGAAGAAAGTCGGGTTCGTGCTGTGCGTTGCTGCACTGGAGAGGCGGCGAGATTCCAGCGTCCGGATGTCCGGATGCCTTGCAAGCAAACACAGTGAAGCATGGCCCCGGCAGAGGGCCTCAAGAGAAAAGGTAAAAAAGAGCCGTTGGGGCCGTCAGGTTCCCACCAATGCAACCACAGGTGGAAGGATCGCGTCGGCTGGGGGAGCGGGGAGGCAGAACAGGCGCACCGACCAGCTGCCAGTTCCGGTGGAGCGATGGCACCCGCTTCGCGAATGCCGCTGCGCCTTTGTCGAGACCGTGCCTTGCGAACGCGCAAAGGGCGCACGCACCACCCCGACCCGCTGGGCGCGCGCGAGGGCACTGGTGCATGCCACAGCGGTCTTGAGACCTTTGGGGCAACCAGCGCGCTCCCTTTAATCTCGACAATACGGGTAAGCCGTGGGTATAGAAACGACGCAGAGAACGATCCCCTCTTTCGGCGTAGCGTAGAGCTCTACAATATCCCATGCTCGCCTTCCCCACCCTTTCATCGAAGAAGCCAAGGCAAACGGTAAGTATCGACTTCACGACACTATAATGCTGAGGAGCGACTGGGAGAGGGCAGCGCTTCTTACCCGCTCCAAAACAAAGGTTCACTTAGCAGAGCGATGAATTGGGCTAGTTGATGTGGATTCACTGTTATATTGCGTATGTACAGCACACACTAACAAGGACAAGATGAACACCGACTGGGCACGAAGACACAGACTGAACTTCTTCGTGTTAATTTGTGTCTTCGTCCCCAGTCGGTGGCCTTGCTAGTGTGTGCTACACATAGTGTAATATAACAATGAACAAAGGTTCACATTTGCTTACATTTGTAGTCCACATATAATGCCTTCGAGCAATGTCCTTCTGTACAGTTTATGCACACTTTCAGCAAGAATGTCGCATGTGCTGCGGTCTGACAGCCGGATTATCGCTTTTAGTACATGATGGTCGTGTTCTGTGCAACCTTTCATTAGGGAAAAAAAAAAAAAAAAAAAACGTCGCTATCTCCAGCACCAGCTCCACTAGCGAATTGCTTTTTTTGGAATATATATATTTTTTTACCTACGCAAACGCAATAAACGTCATCTCAATCGACAAGAAGCTGCATCAAATTCAGCGTATATATGATAAAGGCCTCACAAGGAAGAATGATTATACGCAAACACGCAGCCTCGATTTTGAATGAAAAGCGCATATAAACGCCCTTACAATCTAAGGCAAAGTGGGGACAGTATTCGAGAACCCAGAGTAAGAAGGTACTTTGTTTGCGCAAGAACTTTAGGGGGCAAATGAAAACATGCATGCATTATAAGCGCATGCGACAGTGCGGAGTGAAGAAGTAAGAAAGAAAACGTTGATAAATATCCACTTGCCTATTTGTATAGCCCTCGTGTTTTCCTCTGTCCTCGTCGTTTATTGTTTTTCGAGCTCCGAAGCTGCACATACCCACTGCGTAATAGCGCACAGGACATTCGCGAGCCTCATTAAGGAGGCAGAGCCGGACGGCAAAATGCGCACTTTGTGGAAGCCCGTGGGAAACCCGCAAACACGGAGTTTCTTGCGGGACACGCAAGGACGGTAGATTTACGCTACAAGGATCTCTGGAAAGAAGCGGCCTTCTGGGCCTGGAACCCCATACACAGCGCCCGGAAGCAGGTGCATGTCAAGCTATAGGGGACAACTGGCCGAGGGATCTCTCTCTATATATAGGAGGCACACATCCTGCACGAAGGAGCAGCCGGCGGTTGCGCGAGACACCCTGGCACGAGCGATCATCACAGTCGTGGGCGCCGTTACTATTGCCGCTACTACACATTTCTGCTTCTTCTATTGTCTTATATCGGAGCCGATAATCAGCTTTAGTTATGCTCTCTGGACTCCCGTAGATGTGGCGCACATTCGGTACGGAAACTATCCCCAAATACAAACGAGAATAGCGTACAAAGCGAAAAAGTAATGAATAACTACGAAAGCCAGCTTTGGCTTTCGCCTGATTAGCGTGTTCTCTCAACAGCCCGAAGGCGAATCCGGCGTCGCATCGACAAAGCGCCTCGAAACTAGAGAAGCTGCGCAACAACTTCCGCACTCGCACATATGTTGCCTCGTAAAACAGCTCCCGCGGAAGCAATGGAGCTCGAAGCAGCTCCGTCGCTGAGGCGGCGTTTCTGCTTGTTTTCTCGTTTCACCGAAGCGCGAGAACCTCGTACCCGCGGCCGAGCAAACCGAACAGAGCTATTCGAAAAAGGACAAAATAATCTTTGGACAAGCACCGGAAAACGAGATCGGCGAGAGCTTTGTCCAAGCAGGAACGGCGGCGGCCAGCTTAATAATCCGAAGCCGGCGCCCACTTCCTGGCCGTTGCAAAGCGCGTCGCCTAAAATTAGCCGCGTTTCACTTTAATCAACGCCAGCCGCTGCACGAGAGGCGTGCTCGCGTCGTCGGAAAGCGGCGGCGAGGCGGGACGAGCCCCAAGGGTGTCGGAGGAGGGGGCGCCTCATCACGACGTCGTGATGACACTGCGGCCCACGTTGGGACGACTGGCGCACGATACACCGCCGGCTGCTTTGCCTCGTTCCCTGTCCTCGTTGGTCGCCGCGGGGTGACTTTACACGAGGCAGTCAGTGTTCTCGCCACCTTGCTATACAGAGAAGCGCATGTGTTTGATCGTTTGTTTGTCGGATTCCGGAAACCCCACGAAAAGGATGTACAAAAATATTTAACAGATCTTTCCATTCGGCAGCAGATTGAAAACAGCTTGCTAAAAAGATGTTTTTTTTTCTTTCTGAAAACCATCCGACAATGGAGATCATCTTCACCGCAATAAAAATAATAATCTCGTTAGCTTTTCACTACAGCAAGTTCATGGGAAGCCTACAATATTGTTAAAGGCTTCCCGAGACCTGACCCTATTTTACAGATGCTATTTCTTGTTGCAGTGCGTCAACATATTGATGTCGTCGTAATAAACTGACAAAGTAACTTTTGCTTTTTTTTTTCACCCCGGGCATATTCAAATAAGCGATCACGTACGCACCAACTGGCGCATGTTCTGCACTGGAGGTCAAATAGCCGAAACCCGCAGTATGCCGCCAGCGACATTCAGAACCGGGAGCTTCGCCCGTGGCTCCGCATGGCCCGACATCCAAGAAACGATTCTCGAGAACAAGTGAGCGACATAGCTCGCAATCTCTAAATTCCTAAATTTTTAGGCCCATCCCCCTTTCGTATACATATGGCCGGAACGCTCGCATTCAAACAAATAAAGATGTTAAGCAATCTACATTCCATTGTAAGTCATGTATGCAGCCTTATTCCTAAGAAATCCCTGTGCAAAAAAAAAAAAAAAGGGAGAGAGAGAGAGAGAGAGCGGGAGGGAGAGAGGGAGACACAATGTCAATAGCAACCTATAGTGGCGTCCTAGATTCGTTATAGCGTTAGAGAACCGTTGGGGGCAGGAATTCCGCTACGCATTGCTCACAGCTTGTAGGCGTAGCTCTGGAACGTTATGTTCCTCAGTCCTTCAATATTCCAGTAATGCGTTATGTGACCATCTTGCCGATTTTATTTTCGAATGTCATACAATCTGCGGAGTGCCATGCTGTATGCAGGCAGTTTTATAGTGTCATTTATACCTGAGCCGAAACCATTCGATGAATGCCGCCGTTCTTTAAACCCACATCAGTGTTTTTCCCTCGTGAGACGAGATTGTGTCGCGTAGTATGGCCCTAGAATTCATTGGCCTTGTATCACTCGAGAACCGGTAAACTCGCTTCTAGACGTTTTCCATTACGCGTGCAATCTTCTGGTTTTCAGGGACGTGGAACAAATGCATCCGCGAGTATTATCTCTTTAAGAAGCAGAGATCAGCTCACGAGATGTCGCGCGATCCTTCCTCGTTTATGCGACTTTCTTTTTGTTATTATTATTATTATTGAACGCCGTCTTAGCGCTAGAAGCTCGACCAAAACGCCGAAGTCACAGTGAAGAAAAAAAAAAAAGAAAAAGAAAGACTACAGATAGGAATTATGGAAGACGTCCATTTAAAGATATGCTATGATAAAATCAGTTCCGCTGCTCGTGTACAGAATATACCCGAACCCCTGTTTCAACTGACGGCTTCGAGATTAGCGCTTTGAAGAGGAAGTAGTAAACGATCCTGAGGTACTAATTCGGCGCCTCCTTTATGCAGCATTTAACCTTCAACAAAGGTGACAGAAGGAATAACCTAAATAAAACGTTTACCGCTCACATCGACTTCACTTCGGTGCCCGAAGTCCCTGAGGCTAACCTCGTAAGTATAGGTGGCAGACCACGCTTTATATAAAAGTACCGCTTACTATAGAAAAAAAAATACATTTTTTTTTGCGCTCATTGTACAGACGTCACTGTGCAGACTGCACTGTAGACCAAAGGAACACAAGAAAAATGTGCACCCTTCGGGGCTTATCTTGCCCGCCAACAATAATCGCCATTTACCTTGTGTGGACGTCTTTTCTCTAACGCAGAGCTCCCGGCACTTAATGGTCCCGAACGACACAGGGTTCCCGACAGGAAAGTAGCGGGCACAGAGCGTTAAATAAAGGAAGTGTACGCAAGACCGATGACGTTTATTGTTAAGGGACAAGATAAGCAAAATGTCTGAGGGCGAAGAGAGTCCCAGCATCTGCGGTGTTCGACGTATCAGTGCTGACTACTTACTATATGCGTGGTTCTCCAGAATACGGCTTCCATCGGTTATAAGCAGTTTCTCAAACCGAGCGGGAAGTAAAGGCATATGACTTTTGATTAAATGTATTGCAGCGCCTTGGTTGAGGCGTTGGCAATTCTTATGCCAACGATGTTCTTACAGATGTTGGCAACTCTTAAAGAGACCGGCTCTTAGCTTCGCAGTGCATCGCTCGAGCGGTGTAGACTAAAACAGGCACTCCCTTTGCCATGCAACAGAGATCAGCGATAAATTAACTGAGATAGCGCTGCGGCAGTTATACAGTGCATTATACACGTTCCGAGTTTGGCGATTAAATGTGAGCAGCATGCCACATCCAGGACAACTACAACCCTATAGCAGCTCTCGTTTCCCGCACGCTTTGGCTTTCACGTGGAAACGCTGTGCACGCCGTGCGTTATTTCAGCCGAAGGCGCGGAAAGAGAAAACGCGGCAAGATGCGCTCTTCCGTCGGTTTTTCTTTCGAGTCCTGACAGTAGCAGAAGTAAGACGCCGAAACAAGCACTGTTATCGAGCAGCGCTCGCCAGTCGCAGCCGCTTATTCATTCAAGCCACACGAGTGAGAACGCAACAACGTCGACAACGCGACCACGGAGTCGAGTACACGGCGCAGACGACTCGGCAGCGGCCTCACCTGCGCCCACGGGGTCTCTGGTCAATCGCAAATCCAGAAGGCACAGTCACCGATGCATCCTCTCGGAGGGTGTTATTCCAAGCCAGGCGTCCCACTGGCGGCACAACGGTCAGCGGCCAACGATGGTGGCGCGCACACTCGGTGCAGACCGGGGACAGCGACGCGCTCGCACCGGCGCAAAACAGGTTGGCGGAGACCTGTTGTCCGCACTCGCCCGCGCCCGGTGGCAGAGAGTGCGCCCATTGGCTGCTGCTCTCGGTGGGAGAGGGGGGTCACCGTTGCATGCGGGGCACTGCCTCGGAAAGTGGCTGCGCGGTCATACGTGGCTTCTTCGACGGAGCTCGGGCCCCATTTCGACATACTGAGAGCCAGTGCTTTCCCCGAAGAAGAACTGTTCAAGGGAATTACAGTACGACTCTAGTTTTCAATAGCGAATACGTCGATACAGAAGTACAAGTATCTTGAAACGATTTTGATACTAAGTAATGATTCGTTTTTGCATCAAAATCGTTGCACGTGAAGACAGTGGCAGTAGGCGAATTCCAATCCTCCTCGGAAATAAACGAAATCACAAATATTAGTGGCAAGTGAATGTTCCGGCTATGATCGACTCATTTTACAGTGCTTCTTCGAAAATTTATCAAAGGTGCTGCTACAGTATTATTAGGTGCTCCTACAGTATTACCGAGAGCGCGCCCAGGAGCAGCACTCGAGGCGAATACCCTACGTGGTTGACAAGAAATGTTTAGTCACGAATCCTGAATCCGCTGGCCAAAAGAGGGGAGGTCATACCAAGGGCGATCGCCCTGTGTTGCAGCTCCTCCTACCCAGGTTAAATCACTGTGTCTTCAAATAATATTACAAGAAATCTAGTGTTTTCCTAAGCATAGTATCCACCCAAAGGCGAACGATTATGCTCTCCGATAGATGATGATATCGCATGCTTTTCATGTGCTATTGCAAAGCTGTGCGAGAATTCTTTTTTTTTAATTATTATTATTCTTTTGTGTCAAGTCACAACTCGAAGTGTCTGTGAACACTAGAATACGGTTTTCTATAGTCCACACGTCAGAGTATGATGAATGTCACATAGCTGTAATCAAACGATCTTATAACGAAGTTCTCGGGTCCTCTAAAATCCTTCGTTATACAGGTGACTTCGTTGTAACGATGGCACCCCGTACAGCTCTCTACAGAGAAGTCTACGCATGTTCCGCAAAAGAAAATATTTATTCAGAATGCCTTCGAACGATATCTAGCGAACTGATTTTACTCTACAGACTTAGTTGGACGGAATAAGAGACTGCAGCCGACGCTGCTCTCTTAGATGAGCGGCCGCAATTTGTGACGCAAGGCAAGAGCTTTGTAGAAATGTATTCTGCACCACTTGTGCAAGCTTCATCCTTTATGGCCGTGCCGAGGTCATCAATTCCGAGCAAATCATCACGCACGTCGGTTGCGTTCACGTACCGTAGCCACTGTTGTGGCCTGACCCTCCCGTACTGTGACGTTTCCTATGTTCGCTGACTATGGGGAGCCTTCTTGCGTATATATGAGGGCTCCCTATAGCAGCACCGGCCCGTGGTGGCTACAAAGGAAAGTGGCGACGTTGCTACGTGTTTTCCTCGTAAAGCAACAAATTAGCCCTCGGGGTGGCCTATATTCCTTCGCTGTACAGGCAAATTCGTTGTAGGGGCATTCGCTGTAGAGGCGTTCACAATACACAGTGCAGATAGCAATTCGTTGCTATCTGCCCTATATCGTTATAGAGGCGTGAGACTTTATATTATCTATTTTCCATTTCGTTATTATTTTTCATTGAAATTGAATGCACCGCGTTTGGCTGCGTGTAGCTGAAATGTTTCACTTCACCACTCTCTATTCACTTACCATTTATATAGTTGTGGAGAAGCCGGCGACATATTGTGCCTGTTTCCACCATTTCAAATAAATAAATAAATAAATAAATAAATAAATAAATAAATAAATAAATAAATAAATAAATAAATAAATAAATAAATAAATAAATAAATAAATAAATAAATAAATAAATAAACGGTTGTGATATACACTAGGGAATTGCTCAGGTTTTGTGTCCGATATTCTCGCTATGACGGACGCAGTAGTGGTTCGGCACCAAAATTGTCTTCACGACGTGGGTTCGTTAGCCCAGGCATGCCGGCGCTTTTCCCTTCTGTCTTCGTTGAAATGCGTCTACCTCACGGTATTGTACTGAAAGCTGACCAAAAAATGTGCGTGCATTTAATTTTTAACGTCGATTTCGCCAAAACTGTAAATAGTACTGACCGCCGTTCAAAAAATTGCGCGAGTCCGTCTCGAATTGCGTCAAATGCCGACAGGACCTATAATATGAATTACAAATCACATTTGCTTCATGGCGGCAGGTGCATCGTCTTTGCAATCCAACGCCATCGGCATGCTCTTCGAGACGTATCTGTTTCACGAAATGCCTCGCAGCTCTCGTGAGACCGAAATATCTCGAACAAGTATTGAGCTGCGAGACCCTGCCGGTCGGTGAATGGGCACAAAGGAGAGACCGCGGTTCCTTCCAAATTTCTTACTCCGCATCGTTCGCCCTCTTTTGAAAGCGGGCTCCCCAGACGGTATCTCCAAATGCAACCCTCGCCGCCCAAAACAGCCGCGCAAAGAATGGAAACCGTGCCCGCACACAGCAGTGAACGAGCGGTCGGCAAGCGCAGTCAAGTAATCGCGGTGGCCTGCCTCGCTGACCGTCGACATCCGGGTACATCGCAAGCCGCCGCGGCGTCACGTATTTTTTTCCTTTCATGTTCAGCGAACTCGCAGAGTCCACGCGCCGGACCAAGCACGAGATGGCACGCAAAGGCGATGCGTCGTTTCACTCGACGGCAAAACACGCACAGATGCTCAAGGTCGGCTATAAGAACACACGGAATATCACGTGAGCACAGCGCCACTGCGTCGTATTTGTCCTCTATATACCAGTTGCATCTGGTTAGTCGTTGCTTTTTTTTTTTTTTTTTTTTTTTTGTTACGTGGTCAGCGGGATATACGTGTTCTAATATATTTCTTCCCTTTTATTTTTACGATCTTAAATATTTGTCGGCTTCAGCTAGGACAGCTAGGACACTCCTCGTCACAGATGCAACGGAAAAGAAGGGCACGAAGAAGCCCTAGGGACCAAATAGTTCATATTTTATCAGGTGCAGGCTCATGCCAGTTATTCAAATGAAATATACAGAGGCCGCTCGTCGAAAAACTAAGCTCGATCACTTGCTGGTAAAGGAACGATCGAGTGAAGAAGTGGAAGAAAACCATCGAAAATGATGTAACGTGTAATTATTATGCAATGTAATGCCGTTATGTAATGTGACAGTGGTAGCAGCAGTAATGTTGTACGAGGGGGAAAAAGCGAGCCAGGCAGGATTTCGCACTCTCTACGCAGAAGTGCGGAGCATTTTCTTCCCAAGATTGTCCGTTGCTGGTATCTGACGGGCCTGCGGAGCTTCCCAAATCCAAGCAGATTCGCAGTGCGTATGAGTCAGCAGCATAACACCCGAACTTCGCTTACTCGATATTTATCACTTTGCTTCTGCACAACAATGTCGTCAATACGCAGTCGGCAGAACTCGTGATGCGAAAATTGCTATTCACACGAGAAGAAGAGGATCACAGAAATCCACGAGGAAATATGTCATAAAGGCTCCTCTTTAGTCGCACACTGTTGTTCATCAGACAATTCCTGAGCACGAGGTAGATTTTAAGAACGCGCCATGGCTTAAAAAGCACTACACGAAAAAACAAAACGGACACACAGTTTTACATGAAAAATCGGAGGACGCTTATGCTTCGCCTTTAAGAGTAGAACGCGATAGCGTTATTGGTACCCGTTCGCATCGCATCGTTCGCTTACAGCAAGTAGGCTTCATTCACTGCAACACTGAACGTGGAAAAGTCAGCTTACAAAGACCAAGCTTACACCGATCCCTTTAACGTCGGCTTCACTTTTAAACAGAAATACATTGCTGGAAAAACGTTTTTCTTCAGGGTCAATATAAGTGGTCTTATATTAAAATGTGAAGGCCCTAGCTGCCTTTTTATTATTTTATTAATTGTTTGCTATTGCCCCGACGCGCGCGCGTGTCCAAAACGAATTAGCAGGCGAAGTCCCAATTTGACCTGCCTAGGATGCGAGCGCCATCTGCATATCATTTTCGCAAGTACCCGAACTCGCGGCTGTAGGTCTGGTAGAAATGCTGGAAAAGGGGTTTGTGTTTGCGTTTCCTCGTTGCAGAATTAGGTTTTCTCGTACATTCAAATTACAATCCGACGCCGATTGGTAAACAATCCCACGGCGAATCCGACCCCGGAAGGTAAAGTAGTACTTTACCATTTTTCTGATTTCACTATGAGAAATTCAATATTTGATCACCAAAACCTGGCACGACGTGGAGGGCCTGCGCGGTCAAGGTGGTTGGGGATGATTTTCTCCGCCACCGAGCCGACATCACACGCCGACGCTGGTCGCCGACTCCGGATTTTCAGCGACCCGGGGCCCCTAACGCTATCGCGTTAGAAAGCGCGACTAGGAACTGTTTATCTTTCCATACGCTTTCATATTCGAGTACAAGGTAGATACGAAAGCGATAAAACACCGCCCTCCCCTACAACGTCACGCGAACGTGAGCTTATTTTTTTATTTTATGCTTTCAAGCTATTTTGGCGCTTGTAATGGAGCTCCGGACTTACGGAGCCTGCGCTGCTCTGCCCGAGTCGCATTCACCAACGAAACGATTCTGCCACTGGCTGAGAAATGGTCCAGAAACGCAAGAAATAAACGCACCACGTCACGTCTCGAGCAGAGCTCGCGGAGAACGCAACTCGCACGACCGTGCCAGCGAGACGCGCAGTAAAAATTGAGTCACGGTCTCGACGCGTAGTCTCGCAAACCGCGCGTGATCTGTGGGGCAAGGAACTGGATCAGCGCCGTTTCACTGTGATCGGCGCCACATATCCGCGACGCAGCACGGAATGGCCACGAATACATCGGCGTTTCCTTACGGCGTTTCTCCAACGGCGGGTTCAACGCCTGCTGACGGCACTCGTTCGAGGTCAAGTCCGACTATGGTCTCGCATTCCTCGCGCGGCGACCAACGCCGCTACAAGCCCGAACCCGGGGGAAGAACATCCCGAAACGACCAAAGAAATCCATCTCTGCGTTGCCTTATTCGTTACTGGAGCAGGACAGACCTGTTTCCTTCGTTCGCTCCTTCCACGCTTGCTGCACGCCTTGTCGCCAATACGGTGCAGTGCGCTCGGTTACGCTACTAGCGCCGACCAGTTTCCGCACAGATGGTGCAACGGCGACATGAGTGGCGGCACCTGTGGTATTCCAAGCAGTGGTGGTGCGGCAGGGGAGCCTCCTGCAGCCTGGTTAGTCGGCAATCGCATTTGCAGCAGGTGTCGATAAGCCACGACACCGATTCTTTCATTTAACTATAGGGGGAAGGGTTTCTCGAAGAAGAGCACGCATATGTATATACACAATCAGCACAATGATTAGCGCACAGTATTAAGCAACCTCGTGAAGAATTACGCCATGTGAGTTCAACACAGGTCAACAGAAAAACGACGCTGCGAAGAAACCACACAAGTTATTCTCGAAAAAAGAAAATAAGAAAAAAAATCAATTTAGTCGATCTTGCAGGCTGGGCATAAAAAAAAGACACGTCTGATGCCGATTGGAGCCATTTCTTAAACTAAAGGAATCCGATACACAAACTGACGGCGATGCCTCGATGTTTATCCCCGACAAATGTGCTTTATCGCGCCATTTGACCGACCTACGGCCATTACTCGTGATTGTATCCCAAATTAGCATTCGGCCCTTCATTGGCTGAAAGACGGGGGCTGTAGGGCCCACAGCGCTGCACAGATTTCGTGCGAGGCAGAGAGAGTGTGTGTGTGTGTGTGCGGAGATAGCAACGGCGACCGAGCCTGCGAGGAAGGCGGGGAAACAAAGAGTCTACGGCTTGTTTCGCTCTCCGGACAGTTTGTTGGGCACTCGACGAAGAGACCGTTACGTTTGGGTCTCTCTTGTATTTGCTCTTCTGTTGGTGCTTGCATGTGCGTCAGTTTTTATGCACGTAAGTACATGCGTCCTATTTACGGAGTGAAAAAAAAAAAAAAAAAAGAAGAAGAAGGCCGCGGCAGCCGGAGCCCCGTTTCTTCTTTCCTCGTACGGAATTCATCTCTTTCTGCCGGTCTTCTTCTCCCAGGCGTTTCACGAACACACCGTGCGGCCCGTATAAGTTCTGGGCTCAAAACAAAAGCAAGAAGGTACGTTTTGAATGACAGGCCAAGCGTGCACGGGCGCTTGTTACATGCGAGCTCGTTACGTAAGCGCTGCCTCTTCTTCCTTTTTCTCGCCCCCTAATCTCTGCGCGCAGCCTTTGGAGCAGGAAATATCTCGGCCACTTACATTCAAGGGCGCTGGCCAGACGCACGCAACCGTTCGAGTAATATTAGAAAGCATCGTGAAACTGAGTGACTAAACTAAGCAGCGGAGTTATTAATGCGCTGCTAAGAAAGAAACGTAAAAGGTGCGCAGCTCGGTGCAGCCATTCAGAACCTTTAGAGCAAAACAAAGAGCGCAGCACACGTGCGCATTAAAGAACATGACGATGTAAGAGGTACGAAATAAGACCCCCTTCTCTCCCCATCGCCCCCCCCCTCTATTTTAGTATTCTGCATGGCAAGAGGGGCCACATGTGGTTAGGCATTGCAATTCTGAATTACTGAAGCAAAGCGTAGGTGTCACATTAACCCCTTATAATTTAGAGCCATAGCATATAGTTTCACATGAAAGCGAAGGTGCAGTGGTTAATTAATTAAAATCAACGACCAACTTGCCCGATTTCAAAAGACCCCCCCCTTGATCGAGCTCCCCATCATTGAGTAAAGCAGGCAGCTCCCTGGAGCTGTGTCCCTGCGGCAGGAATTGCTGGTGTTTCTGTTGCGTCCTCCAATCAAGTGCTTGTATGGCTAACGCAGACGTAATCTGTTGCTAGTTTACCGTTGAATATTTCCGTAAACATGATGTAGAACAATGAGCAGCAGGCCCCACTTTCTAATTAGTTCACCTCACGTGTCCATAAATCTAAACCGAAAAAATTGAAATGATATCGATGATAAGCGGTGGAAAAACGAGTTAGGCTCCCATAGAAAGCTCGGACCTGAAATTCAACGAGAGATACCCTTCCGCCGCCGCCGCCCCCCCCCCCCCTAAAAAAATAAATAAAACAATCGGGCCTTTTACGTGCCAAAACGACGATCTGATTATGAGGCATGTCATAGTGGGAGAGTCCGGATTAATTTAGACCCCCTGGTGTTCTCTAACGTGCATCCAATGCCCAGGCGTTTTCGCACTTTGCCCCCATCGAAATGCGGCTATCGGGATTCAATCCCGCGACCTCGTGCTAAGCAACCCCGGCGGGTAATTCAACGCAACAGGACCGCGCAACGTGTCATATTCTGGTTACTTCGTGAGCACCCGTGAGGAAGACATTGAGAACGCCGTCGGCACAGACGAAGCAGCAGGGAGGGCGCAGCGGAAGCCACGCTTGCATCGCGCCGCGCTATACTCTCGCGAGCTGAACGAACGAAGAAACGGCTCAGCGCAGTCGAGTAGATTTTTGCGCCGCAACCACGCCGATCTTGCAGGAGCAGCAGGCCATGAACGAGTACCGGAAATAGAGGTCGGCCAATCGGGCAACGCGAATGTACCTTCGGTGAACACTGTCCACCTCTCATTTATTCAGCCACATACCTCAGAAGCTTGTAGGCGCCTCCAAAACCCGAATCGACGAACATAAGAGCTGCCCCTTCAAGGGAAGAAAAAAAGAAACAAGTGGGACCTACCATAGGAAAAGGAACGCGGAAACTTGGACTAATTTATTGCGACCGACACTGGAGCCAGAAAGGCGGACGAGCGAAGAATTAAAAAAAAAAAGAATAAAAAAAAAACGGACACAAAGGAGGGAAGGCATTCGGCGGTTCAACAATATCGGAGCGCCCACAGGGCAGTGTCCTTCGCCGCTGCGGAAGAGATAACGTGGCGAGTATACGTAAATACATTCGCGAGCAATGGCCACGGAGACCACGGCATCAGGCAAATTTAAGATTTATAGCAATGCACGTGGAAATGCTTCAATAATTGTCGAACTCGCGCACGTAGACTGCAAAGAAAAGAAGAAAATTTGCAGCCCCATTAGCCTCTTGCTCGCGACTGCATGTATACATTGTATATGGGAATTCAGTTGCAGCAGCTGACATGGTTGCGGGTTGACAGAGATGATTAAAGTCAACGTTCTATGAAGGGCTGACCGCTGACCGTTCATTGATCATGCCAAACCAACAAAGGCGGCAAGAAAAATCAAGCGAAAGCGAACACTAGCTGTGCACCAGTAGCAGACATCAGGAAAACTTTGCAAATGAGCGGAGTCCGCCACCACTTTTCTATAGATCCTCCGACGTCCGTCCCTCGTCATGCAAAGTTTCGCAGAGCGTGTCGCCCTTTAACCAACACGTGTGTCTCGGTTACTTGGTACAAATGACGCGCCGCTGCTGATACGGGAGCAGCCGTCCTCCCCGAGTGGGCTCTGTGGCGGCGACCCCATAGAGTGACCGGTCGCGCCGAGGCTGACCATCGCGCGCTGAAGAAAAAGGCGGCCGAGCGGCGCCCAGAGACGGATCGTGGCCAGACTGGGCTCGAGGAAAGAACACAAAGATGGGAGCGAGCTTTTTGTTTCACAGGCGCGTCACGTGTGTACGGCCACGCCGCTCTCGCAGCGGCGGCCACGGAGGAGGGCGGGACGGACACGACGAGCGCGCTGCGAATTCGGCCGAGGCACACGCGAGACAAAGCGGGTCGGTTACTCGGCCCAGTTCGGAGCGCGAAAGTGGTGCCAAGGGCAGCGGCTGCTTCAAGAGCCAGTCTCGCTAACGACCCGCGACGAGGACCCTCTGTACCAGTCAGTGGAACTGTGCAGCGATCGCCCGAGCCGCTGCTGCCCGCGAGAGCTAACCGAGGAATTCGAATTACGGCGCTTTTCGCCCCGAGAATCACTGGCCGGCGGCGCCTCGATTACGCGCGGACGCTGAATTCCGTAAGTGGCCAGACAATAGCGGAACACTGTTGCACACTTACGGCGTCTACAAAGCAGGCCATCCCGATCGGTCGGCGCTAGGTGCACGTAGCGTTTAGTACACTGCACAGTTTTTACCAGCGTGGAGAGACGAAAAAGCGGTGGGGGAGAGGGGTTGCGTTTATATGCGGAACGTCTTTCGCTGACCACGCGCGCTCGCTCCGTGAGAGCAGCGCATCTGTATGTGACCGCGACACTGCGGACCCCTTGTGTACACGCGAGGGAACGCAGCGATGGTTCTTCTCTTCCCTAATCGTCGCACTCTCGTTGTTTACCGAGCATCGTCTTGCGCGCGCCACTTGACGAACAAGCCGAGGCGCACGCGCGGCTTTCCGTTCTTCCCAGAGGAGAACGCTCGAGCTGCAACCCATTTAGAAGAGCCCGCCCTGCGCAGCCGCCGCGGTCGGGCATTTTTGGCGCGGCGATAACGCGCTAGGGATGTTTGCGAACAAGGAGAACAATGCGAACCAACTCACCTCCATGGGACAAGCGAGAACCGACCCCGCGGCGCCAAGCGCACGCGCGCGCCACCACACTGCAGCGTCGATTTCAGTGTCCTCTCGCAAAGGCAAAGGACAGTCCGCCCTGCTTCGATGCGTCAAGCATGCGCACGCGGTACACACTGCAGTGGTGGCGACTTCGAGGCGTTCCTGTTTTTACTGTATACGAACTGCTCGGCGAGAGGCACAACTCCAATGGTTATAGCGCGCGTCATGTGAAACCCTCGTTCCTGTCCCATGCACCAGACGGCCGGCCAACCGTTCAAAAGTGTCACCAACTTTATGAAAACGACCAAATGCACAAGTCCTACTCCATTCCGGTACGAGCATAATAGTGCAAATATTGCTTCACGAAGTCTGACCTCGAATATAGCAGCACACTTCATCGGCACACCAGTTGGTATGCATTAACCCTTGACTACGATATATGCCACGCTTACAGAAGCCGGCCGCGTGTCCTAGAATTAATTCGAAAACGGCCACAGCAGAACATATTAGCAAATTTGCAAAACATGCGTAGAAAACAAAAGGCGTTCCCCGTGAGGGTGAGAACGAGCACAAAGCCCTCGTCCCTGTCAGATCTTGTGCTCGTTCCCATTCTCTCACTACGTGCAACTTCGCCCATCAGCGCACTTTGCTAAGGGACGTTCCCCAGGTGGAAACTGTTTAACGCGCGAGGACATGTGTCGACAAAAAAATGTGCCTTAACCCCATTAACGTTGCTGCTTCCTGTTTGCTCTTTCTTTTGTAAATTTACGTCTGATCTATAAAGATTTATGGGATACATTACAATGGCATAACAAGCGCTATCTGTTTAACGAGTGCTTTGATGACGCACAAAGGTATCGACGTTCCCGAAAGCAAGGACTAGACTGGCCAGGCAAGCATTTTATCTGTCGATCTGTGAGAAGTTTACTACGATCTATTGCTCAATGCACCGCATTTGCAGTTGTTTGGAGTGTTCGAAAAGCGACGTCTGCAATCTCTCTTCCGCATGCAGATGACGACGAAGGCGTGGCGCAATTTTCGCTAACTCAGCCACAAGCGAGACGGAAAACCTGTATATACACAACGAGGCACGACGACTTGTCAATCGTGCATATACGCTCAGTGCAACCCTTGTATCCGCGGAAAATGCGGCGTAGAAAGGAAACTCACTATCCTTTTCGGCAATCAGCGCGCTCTGTTACGATTGTGAGCCGGTTATCATTGCTGGAGAAATGGGTTAGTTAAGCTCCGACGCCCTGTCCACCATTCTGGTTGTGCATTCTCGCCGATGGGGTACGTTTCTTCTCCTACTCTTTTTTTTTTTTTTTCGTAATGATAATAAAACAGGAAGGTGGTCTGCAAAGGAGGCGAACGTTCCTGCCGCTTGCAATGAATCTTTCCAGCTCTGTTCTCATTCCAATGCGCCTTCTCCCCCCCCCCCCCCTTTTTTTTTTTTTTTGATCGCGTTCAGACCTTCATTTGCGTATCTCCAAAATCACGTATAGCGCATTCCCCACGGTCGACTGAAGCAAAGATACTGCTATTATATTAAAGAAAGGCAACAATTAGCGGTTACCAATTATCCCTGTCATGATTCGACCTCGCCTATATACATACTACGCACGTGACATATCATCTTCAATCCATTTGACTCTCTGCATGCCGCCATAGCTACGTTTCCCTTCCCACAGTTTCGATACTTTATCTCTACTCAGCCAAATTTCCTTGCGTCTCCGAATTCCACGCTTCTTTTTGTGCGTGTACGGGTATAAGAGACGGAGCGACCGCCGAATCAAGGTTATCCTGGCCCGTACGAGAAATCTATATTCTTCTGAGGACTGCGTTATCTGCAGAAAATGCGATAAACGATTCCGAGAGTTCTACGGATGACGCGTACAGTGAGCATATACTGCCGACATACGCGGATTTCTGAATCAACGGCCGACAGCCCCATCTCCTGTTTCAATCGCATGCATCTGCTTCGAGTGCTCGTTCGCGTCAAGGTCGTTTCTCAACGTGCTATTTTTGTCCCTCAGGTTCACGTAAGCGCCGACTATGTACTGCCAGAGTGCGCTACGATCGTTTCATCACGCGAGCCTAAGCCAACGCATCGTTCGATGGCACACCGGCTCGACCTGCAGGAAAACAAGCGGAATGCTCGGAAAGTCCCATTCGACTTCTTCCGTGACTTGTTATCTCAAAAGCCCGGGGAACAGATTTGTTCGCGCCAAGTCGGAAGGCCGCTCAGGAACGTTTATCCACTGCGCGAAGCGCGAGCGCAAATTTTTATGACGCGAGAGCAGCCTCGTTCTGTCAGCCGGTTCGGAGAAACTGTGATGGACGAGAGACCTCGCTCATTGAGTCGAGCGAACGAACGCTTTCGATTGTGCGCAACAGGGCCGTTTCTGACTGCGACACGATTCCCTCCGGGCTATGCTGGGCGACCGTTCTCCGATACCGACACGTGCTCGACTGGGCCGATAAGATATACACCAGCGCCACCACACCAGACACGCGTCCTAACCGAGCACGTGCAGCTGCGCCTCGGCGTGATTCGAACGTTAGAGCAAAACTTGTTCGCCGACGGGGCGTGGTCTCTTATCTCGAGTCTCTCGGTGGTCGAGCACGGCGTTACGTGCAAGTCCGGCTTATAAATCCTAGCGCACGCTTCACTGCCCGACTTAATCTGGCCTGGCCATGCAACGCGGGAGCTCAACTGTCTGAAGGAGATCTGCAGCTGACGGGCCTGCATACACAAATACGCTGATACAGAAAACTTCCTTCATCGCAGTAATGAACTTGAAGGTCCGTTGAAGGGGAGCGGTCGTCTATAGAATAATAATAACAGGGAATCGGTAAATGCGATTTCAGCGATACGCTACACTGACCCACATCGGTGCACAAAATTCGTGCGCGAGGCAGAAGCGTGCACCTTCGAGCCGCCGTGCCGGCTTCACCAGCAAAATCGGCAGCGAACAACTCGTTGGCGAACCACCCCGACTCAGTTTTTATTGCGTTCATTACTGTAAGAAACCGCTCATAAAGGGAACGATGTTTAACTCGCGCGGAACCAGCTCGGCAAGAGGCGCACCCGATGCGACGGAGATAAATTCGACGAGTCCGACACGGATGAGCAAGCATGGTATTAATTAGCGTGCGCGGAACTGCGAGATTTTGCACGCTCCGATAGATTACAGGCTGGCCGCATGCTGGCGCGCGTCGCACGACCGCCGTATATGAGACCAGACCCAACTTCACATTGCTGCAGCATTAGCCATAGGAATAATCAACTGAGCCGTGCCCCGTGGCTACCACGGTTAAATTTAAGGAAGGAAGGAAAGGCAGGGAGGTCAACCGGTTTGCTACCCTACACATGGAAGCGGGATGGGGGAGAATGAAAGATGGGGAGGAGAGACAGAGCACAGCACACACATCGTTGTCACAGCCGCTTGTCCAAGCCCGTTTCTTTCAAAAAAGTTGTCGCAGTTTCACCTGAAAGGCGAAGCATCAATTGCGATAGCAAATTTGTAGAGAGCTATACGGAGTAATGATATTAGCTTTATCAGCTGTATAACCTTCGACATGCAGCAGCACCGGCAACACGCAGAACTGTTGTCGACGCCGTCGGCGTTTTGCCCGCGTTCGCTCAAAATGCGTGCGGCGTTGGTGACTAGCTGTTGCCGGAGCCTCTGATATAAATAGGCGCTTGGTGCCGCAGCTAAACGTCGCCTCCCTTGCCTCCCCCCTCCCCCACGGCCTCTCGCGCGTCGGAAGAAGGCGCGTTTGCTCTACATATATGGTGATTGTAAAGGAGGAAAGAGACGCTTACTTCTGCAGCCCTTAAGCGAGCACGGCGCAGAACGCGCGTTTGTTCGCCGTGCGTTCACTCCCCGTGAAAGCGCGCGCCCCTCGCGCCCTTTCACTCGCACATACAGCGTTCGGCGCGCGGCGACGATTTCATCTCCATTGACGTCATACGGAACCTCACGGCGACGGCGACGGCTACGGCGACGCCGACGGCAGAAATCTGCTTTTGAGTGTCCATATAATTGCTATCGAAATAAAACATACGTAGTCCCTATACGTCGCCTTCAGCTGCGACTAAGAGGTTACGCTGACACTTGGACGCAGTTCTTGCTCCATTTTCCTATCTCAGAAATAAACTTTCTCTCAATTCAAAAGATCGAAAATCAACGCATTATTAACAGTCTGTGGCTGAAAACTTGAAGCACGCCTCTCAAACCGTTGACTGTCTGGGCATAGCGAAGGCAATGTTATAGCTGTTGGGCTAATGTTTTGGTGCGCATCACTTAAATTTGGCTAACTCTCTGTCCTAACCCTGGCACTCGTGTCATCTACAGTCATACACCTCGCACTGTCACTTGTTCAACTATCTTCGCAGGATGTTCTTTTTTTGCGCTGTGGAACTTGGAAATTATCTTCTTCCTCTCTTTCCTGGCCAATTCTTTCTCGTAAAATATAGTTTACAAGAAAAGACTGGGCTTCGGACACATCTAATTGCTTTATTCGCAGGAATATCTGAGTCACATACCAGATATATATCTAGTTTGTGACTCAGATATTCCTGCGAATTTCCACGCCGGTTGCAGTAAGCCCGTCTTGAGTACAGTATGGCTACAGCCCAGTGCACCATCGAAAAAAATCTCATTTCTGCAACCTGGGTGTGTACTGTTGCATGAATTCGGGTGCGACACCCCCGATGAGGAAGATAACCGCAAGCGCCGTAATGGCCCGCGCCTTTTAGGCACACGTGGGCTGGGTCAACATGGAAACGAACCGTTGAGTGGCGTTGCGTTGCGTTTGCCTCTTTGTGCCGTGTTCTGTTGCCCAACCAAACGCTACAATGCGTCGTTTCAAGCTCATTATTTAGGTCAAGCTACCAACCTGCAGCAGCCATATAGCACGAGAGCCCTACTGTTTCTTTCTTTTAAACTTTGTCTTGCACTTTTTTTCCACTACACGGCGGCTACTACGCGGCCTGTTTTTTCACCTTAATTGTCAGTAAACATCGTCAATGCTGTGATAGAGTACAGCTGGTCTATTTTCAGGGCTTGTTTCTGCCGCATCGAGCGCAGGCTGGAACGCTCATAACCCATGTGCCAAATCCTCAAAGGCTTTAGACAAGCCTGCGAGCGAATCACCCCAGAGTTTTATAGGACAGAAAAAACGCAAACAGCAATCGAATTGCGCGTTCATAGTACGTCAATTTGATGCGCATATTATTGCGGGAGGGGAGGAGGGGGGGGGGGGGGTGATGAGAAATGAGCGTGGTTATCGGATGTGGTCCGGCTTGTAATTTCATATAAGAACGGCATCGCGCACGCATAGTGCGCTATGATATGCCCCGCTGTGAGGCCCCCCCAGCTGCGCCATATAGTTGCCGTGCCACCGTGTCTCACAGGTCTCGTCCTGAAGAACAGCGCTGCTTTCACTAGTACACAAAGTACAGGGAGCCTGGTACTCCCTGTACTTTGGACACTCCAAACCTTTTGCCATATCCAAAAACGTCTTGTTCATTTCTCTGTTTAATTCGAACATCTTGCTCGGCGGCATACGGGGTGGATGAAACGGAAGCGTCTAAGCCGTATGTACTCCCGACAACAGTATTTTTTAAAGCGAAGCTGTTAAGGGCTACTTCGCCCAGGATAGTGTCTGCGTGTAGAAAAAAAGCTATCATCATCAGCATTTGGCGCCATGTGCGTGGCGGTTTCCTGCCAGTTGTGCCATAGCACAGGTGTAAAAACGGATCACTGACATGACTGATGGGTCATGCATGACATCAATAACATCACATGCTCGTCAGTTACGTCCTGATTAACGATAATAAAATCACGTGTGGCACATACCCGCATTGGATATGCGGGTATGAGCCAGGGACATGAAAGAAAGAAAGAGAGAAAGAAAGAAGGAAGGTATGAAAGAAATCACGTGTGCCTCATACCCGCGTTGGATATGTGGGTATGAGGCGCCGAGAGCAGGAGCGGGAGAGATCTGACAGGATTCTCACTCTGCCATGCAGTGTGCCGCCCCTATGAACGCTGTGGCGGACTTGGCGCAGCAAACGCACTACTTGGCCACCGCGCCTGGCGAGAACAAGAGGTCGGTGTCTTGCTGTTTGACGAACATGCCGAAGGTGCTGAATATAATAAATAACTAATGATAATATATAAATTCACTATCGCAATCTTCACTACAGCAGACCCACCATAGTCACAGCTTCGCTGGCTTCCATCTTCACAGTAGTGGAAGGGCTTTGCATTTTTTAATGCACTATTGTCGAACATACTTTCTGCGTTTCCATTCACTCGGTGCAAGCAGTTCGTTAGTGTTACGGGATGACCAAAATAATTAGAACGCGAACATGCGCATAGAGCGAGACAGATACATTAACCCGAGTTTCACACGCGCGGTGCCAAACAGAGATAGCTATCAGGGCATCGCAGCGTCCACGCGCCGAGCTATCGCGCGTGGATTCACCATTCAAGCAGATGTGCCGCAAAACGGCGCCAACAGGCCACGGTGACAATCCCACGGAGTGCGGAAAAGAACCGCGAGAGAGCAGGCAGCTTCTGTTTCTCCACGCCCGACGCGCGCGGCGGGTCATCGATGCAACAGGCGCCGATGACCGGCCCAGATTCGTGCAACAGGGACGCGGCAACAAAAGGGAGGCCAGGTTCCACGCCACCGCTGCCAGTTACGGCCGCAGCGAGCGAGTCCACCGCGCGCGGCAGAAAACGTCCAGATTCGCTCCACAACGGGACTCCCCCCCCCCCCCCCCCCCCTTTTTTTTTTTTTTTCTATACGTGAGAGGTAAAAAAGCAGAAGACGCGGAAAGAGAGGCATGTACAGGAGCGCCGTTTTATATCCAAGGCCGCGATGACAGCCTTTTCTTTCCTTTCTTCGGAGAAGGCGTGCTGCACGGAGACGGGGTGCCGAGACGATCCAGAGCGAACGTTCTGTTTGTCTTGTGTGCGGCGCTTTCACGATTTGGAGGCGTGATGCACGCCCAACGAAAACGCCGCCGACTTGGACGTTCTCGCGCGACGGCCGGTTCGACGATGCAGTAGCGGCGTCTCCTTCCTGCCCCTTCGTTCTCTCTATTGTTGCCTTTGCGTTTAACGATGATGTTTTTCTACCGCTACATATACGGCGAATGCACCTAACTTTTCCCGTCAGTCTTCCTTGTCAACACCGTGTATAACAGAGCGCGAGAAACGCGCAAGCAGCGCGTGAAGAGTGGAGCATCTGCCGAATACTTCGCACTCACGCTTCAGTGAATCGCGCAACTCGATCACTAACTCGTATCTCGAAATGACTGCTCAAAATTCGATGACTGGAGCGATACTGTTTCTCATAGCGCCGAAACGTTTTATGGCTAGGAGTATGGCTAACTTCCTGCAAAAACGCGTAACGAAACCAAAGTTACCGCTGGAGACATACTTGAACCCGTTAGCCCATTGGTAGGTTGGCCGAGGCGAAAGATGTATAAAGAAGAAATCGTGTCGGGTCGCAAGCGCGCCAGACACAGCCCGAGTGGAGAAACGTGCGGGCGCTTTTGAGTGCTCGGAGTTGCAAGGTAAGAGAAAAATACGAGTACTAAAGAAACATGATGAAATAAAGAAGCGTGAAAAACACAGGGAAAGAAAAAGCGCTAGAGCGAGAAAGGGACCACCGTGCGCTTCACAAAGGCACACGTAAGAAATGAGCGAACTGGAAAACAGCGCTCGCTTTTCAGTACACATTGTACGCGCACGCGTGTTAGGCGACGTTAGTCGCCTCCAGTTGAGGCTCGGTCGCTGGGCGAGAAAAATTATTGCACTCGACACAAATGACGCAACACTGACGCTACGCCATATCTCAGTCCACTTCCGCTAAGGCGCTTCACTGGCGATGAATTGTGTAACATAAAAGAATTTGTTATCAAAATGCGCATATATGCACGACCTACTATAAGGGGCTACAATGCCTTCTTGGGCTGACCACCGGGACATTTTTTATAGAATAATGAGAAGACAATGAAACAACTGCCGCCTGGCAAATATACCAGCGGATTGAACTGCCTGCAAGTGCGAGCCGCGTTCAAGTATTTATCAATAAAAAGAAAAATAACACAAATATGTGCATACGTGCAGTGAGGGAAGCTTTCAATATTCCGAGGAAGTGTCTGCACGTGTGACACATCGACACCGCTGCAGTCAACCTATAGGAAGCTTCCGACGACTGCTGGTTAGGCTATGCGTGAATATCTTAGTTCCTTTTCCGTCTGCTCAAGTGTATATATTAATGCATATGACAGCGCGAGTTGCTGGGCTCCCCGTCGGCATGTAATTGTGGGCGTTCCCAGGCCGGTGTGCATCTTCTTTTATACCGTTTATCTTTGGGCCCTACTGTATGTTGTACTTTATTCTTTGACATTTGTCATCTAGCTCTTCCTTTCCTCCTTCCTCCGCTCCTCCTTCCTATCTTTCCTTCTATGTTTCTCTCGTCCTTTCCGAAGAGTAGGCAGGCGTTGTGCCCCTTCTGGTGGCAGTTGCCAGCCTTGCTTCTCGCTTTCTCTTTCCTATGTATATGTTTTCAAATCAAATAATAATTATCTTTGCGCAGTGGTTCCTAGTGAACGACAAAATGAACACCAGAGACCAGGCGTGCTTATGCATGCCCGATGGGCAAATATGCTCAAACGGGCAGACTATGCTTAAGCATGACATGCTTAAGTATGCTCAAGAATGATACGCGACGCGCCTTTAATTAATTTGATCTCTCAAAGACCACGCTGTAAGTCGTAAAAAAAGTCTTTTTTTCTTTGGTTCTTAATTTTTAATCTCCGCTGGCCAAGCTAATCAAGTTAATGGTGATCATCACTATTAGAGAGGTAATATGCCAAAACTTTCCTTAAGGTTAGTATAGTACCCGACAACGCTCGACCATGGCTTTAACACTGCGTATAAGTAAACCTATTAACCAGTGAGTGTAGTCGCGCGTTCACTTTAGATGCACATAAATTGTTACACGTACGTTCATGCCTTCGTAGGTGCTTTTCAGCTGAACTATTTCCGCTACACGTGAGCAAGCGTTGAATGAATTATCAGCTCTTTGTAATGAGCGTTCCAGCTGGCGAAATTCCCCCGGGCATACACGCGGTTTTATGCGAACGGCCTTTTCTACACCGACTCGGACATCTGGGTCAGTCTACGGGACGGACTCTTTTCTTCCGTTGCCGCCCGGCTGGTCCGACGCTGCGCCGACAGAAAGGCGCCACTCCATTTGTTTCTCCCAGATAAGCCTTCAAAAGCAATTGCCAAGTTTCGAAGCCGAAAGGTCGGTCTGGCAGCGGGGAGGAAAAATGGGCCACAATAGTGGCGATAGTGGTTCGCAAAACGAGACGAGAAACGCAGCGAGCAAGCCAACCCATTCTGCGCTGCGCCGCTTCTGAAACGCTCCGTTACGAAGTTACTATCGCTGTCTGCGCATGCAGGACGTGCCTGACATCGTAACTGTATGGAAGGGATAAATTTCACCGCATGTTTCCCTTATTGCAAAGTTACAGCTCGTTTAGACAGTTGCCATTGTCGAGGCACGGTGCGCATATTTCTGTACGCTACACGCTGATGGGCTTTAAACCGTGCCAAAGGAGAAGTGTGATAGCTCATGTGACGGCAGCTAAAGAAAGTGGGGCGAGAAGAACGTAATGACTGAAAAATGATATTCGTAGCAGTATGACAGGAAATGCTCGACACAGGGGTGAAATAGGGCACCGCTTTTGCATTCCCTCGAAACGAAATAGCATTGCTTTATTTCTGTTTTCATACAAGCGCAAGAATGCGTTTTGCGAGTTTAGCCCCGGTGGAAAACAATTGCAGGCGTGCCTCAAACTCATAATTGGTTGCTCAGTGGAGATCAATGCAAAGTGCTCTTCCACGGCGACGATATCGGGACGGTTTTGAATAAGAAATAAAATTTATGCAGATGCCACGTTATGTGGCAATCAATATTATGCGAAGCATTTTGCAGGTAGTTGGCTATCAGACATCGCTTGGGGTTCCGCAAAGCGTTACCAGGTGGGCCAATGTTGCAAAGCAAGCAGTTGTCTATCTGACGCGAGCGTGCGTGTGAAGACAAGAAGACGACGATACGTGACAACGATCGCATGGCGGCGACGGCGTGATTTATAACCGGATTTATAACCGACGCGAGGTTACGACTGTTGGCTTCTGCATAGGTACTGGACAAACGTAGGTGAGGGAAACACGGATTGTGACGTCATCTGCGACTACGTATTACACAATCTTACGTTCATATGTCCATGTCGTGTGGTCTATATATGTTAAAACGACGATGGCATTTGTACTCCGGCGAAGAAATGCTGAAAGCTTGTTGCACCATTGACAATCACGTACAAATGTCGCGCAGCTTCTATACGTAGGGTTAGCTGGTACGAGGAAAGGTCTGGGGAATGTGGGCCGATCCCGAAGACCGTATAAGTAACACAGCGGTTCAAAGCGCTGGCTGCCACGAGAGAGAGCAATGCGAGAAACTCGCACATGACGCCTCAAAGAGCTAGTCGGCTTTGGTACGAGAGAAGCATGCGTAAGATTGTGGCCTAATGGTTATAGCTTCGGGCTGACGTCCTGGGAGACGGGTCACTCGTTCTCTCTTTATTGAAGAGATCCTATAAGCGAGGCTATCCACAACAAAGTGCATGAAATAACGCAAAGAATGCCTCGCACTGCCCGAGAACAATGGAGGACCCATATGTTACAGTAACCAATCCCCCTCGAGGGTATGTGTCATGTTTCAAAGAATCAAAATCAAGGTAATGAAATATTCCTGTGCACACTTCGGGAAACTGAGGCATAGTGTCATGTCGATATTTTAGGCCGAAGAGCCATCAAGTTCCTTAATAAATATTTTTCATTCATAATCATACCGGCGACGTATGCCTACTTTAAAAAAAATATCAATAAGCGGTGCAGAGAACTAGATAACACGAATAGCTGCGAAATTGGCGCAGCTGCACCCTCGCCTTCCGCCGAACCAACCCCCCCCCCCCCCCCCTTGCGCCATATTTCACCGTCCAAAAAGATGGCATTGATTAGCGTGAATACTTGGCGAACGTGCAGCACCAGACTCTCGTAGTTAGGGGAATTCTGGTCTTGCAACAATGCACCAAGTGCATGGCCGAGGGAGACTCTGGGGCGGTCGGGGCATCGAAGGAGGGCGTGGAGCAGCTGCAGTGCATGAGCCGCACTGACCGCGGCGGGACCAATTCAGATGATATACACAATGCATGTCCACCGTACGTCCATTATTTTGTGTCGCGAGGCCACGCAGCGTTGCAATAGCTACAGTTGCATCCGATTCACGAAGTTGTATGCATTCACGGACAGCACGGGTTCGCCCGATCAGTGGCTGCGATCGCGACAGTCAGTGATGCGACAGCAAAGGATCGAGTTGGCCAGTTTGGAAATACGTGCACTCCGTTAAAGTGGCACCCTTTTGCTGATATTGGTTCATAAGTTCACCCTTTTAAATATTTCAGCGCTCGCGCATGCACTGTTCTCGTAGCCCACTCTATTTACACATTTAGCCCCTAAGCCCTATAGGGAACGCTCGTCCCACGCCTGTCTTCCAAAATAGTATTTCTCGCCATTCTGTCGTAGATATCGAACACATCCGAAATATCCCAGCTTTGCTTCCTTCTAGGACGGTACTCGCAGAACCATTCGTACGCATCATCGGTGTGTGAAAGCGGGTGCCAGCCGTGAAAGGGAACGAAATCACGAAGAAGGCACTCGCCTTATTGTTCCTGCATGTATACAGCAGATAGCTTCGAGTTGCGTGCATGAATGCGCCCGTTGTCGGGTGTCCGTGTCGCTTCATGGCTCACCTGTGGCTCAGCGAGAATCTCGAGTTCATGTTCAAGAAAGGGGCGCTCTCTCTCCGTTTCTCCGAAACCTGTGCTGCTGCCCCGATCGGCATTGCGCCAGCCGCATAGCTTCTCCGGTGCTGCACGGGTTTAGCGACACGGCGATCGCATCCAGCCGGTGTGCCGCCATCGTCTATAGACGGCGGCAGCATCGAGAATGAAACGGGGCCGTGAGTCCAGCCCGCGCAGCTTGGGTGGCGGGCGCCAGACGTGCGAGGCCCATTGTTTTGCTCCCGTCAGTGGGCGGTGCTATCGGCGGTCACTTCGCTCACGAACGTGGTCAGAAAGCCGTCACTGCTGCTTCTGCTCGCGTTCGGCACGTTCTTTTCATTTTCCACCATCTCTTTCTTTATGTTTTTTTTTTTTCGTCACTATGAACCTCTCGTACACTGACGACAACTATGCTGTATACGGGAGGCTACTTTGTGACCAGGAGGTGGAACTATATTAATCGTCCGAGTTCTAACAGACGCAGCTAGAAAAAGGGGCCGTTAGGGAAGGTGCAATGGCCGAACACGAACGAATGATGCTCCTTCGCCACTGCACGTAGCGACTATGCGCTCAAATGACCACTTTTTATCAGACACGTTTTTAGGAGACGTTGGTGCGAGGCACTGCAGGCACTCGTAGGCTTCACCGCAGGCTTCACCACAGACTGTATATAGTGTAACTCTGAATGTTTAAAACTCCTAAAAATAAATAACAATTGTTTCCGTAGTCACGACAGAATGTAAGAGAGGTAGTTCGGTCTCACAACTTTCCAGCGAGGATGCGTCGGTTGCAACTGCAACCGCGATCGCCCTGCAGTGTAACGAGCACAACAGAAGCCAAACGCTCTCTCTGCCTTTGCGGTGTTAGCAGCAACAGAGCATGCGCTAGCTTCGCTCGCCAGCAAGACGCTCGTGTCGTTAGAAAATCAGCTGCACGTAAAGCATTCAACTGTACACGGCATTCGTATGAAAACATTCGTGCTACGGTACCAACTTACTTATTGTTAAGCACAGCCACGCTTGTACAACCTTTTTAGTTTGAAACGCATTACAGGGTTCCATGAGGATCACGGGATAAGATAGGGGTCATATGAGACTTCCTACACAATTTATACAATATATTCATAATAGATAAACACAGTACAACGCACCTGTGCCCTGATTAGCGGAAGGTTCAAAGAGCGGCCCTGTGAACTTGACACGGCAGCCGGCGACGCACCGTGGCCGCACGCCTTCATTCTCCCCGAGGGACACCGATTCCACGTCACGGAGGCCCTGCGCGCAGCGTGTGTCGTGCGCATTCTCTGGGGGGCGTCGTCCCCCGCTAATCGGGCTGTCATTAGGCCCAGTGCGGAGACAGGTTCGATAGCGCAGCGCCTTGTCCCACGCTGCAGGGTCTCGAAAATAACGCCGCTGCCACGCCGAGGGCACAGGTCAAGGGAAATGGGGCCAGCGGGGGCCAAGTGCGCCAATTACGCACGAGCAGCCAAATGAGCCCGAAAAGCTGCGCGCCTACGCACAGACGCGGGCAGGCAGTGCACATATACGACGATGGCTCGCGCACGAAGGCGATACGATACGAGTGGGTGCACGACCGCGCTCGCGCGTGCATAATATACATGCGCACGCTACGCCACCGTGCATTGCAAGCAAAGCGGCGGGACGTGCCAGCGAGCTCCCAGTTCTTCGCATAATGCAGCGCAGTTCGCTTATGGATTGCCTGCAACCTAGCCTTAGCCGACGAAGACGAGTCGAAAGCTGGGCGAGTTTGCGCAGCTGCATGAGGCTACTTGCCGCAGAGCGCAAATATGTTCCGTTTGACTCCTTCTCCGGCCCTGCATGTTCTGCGCCAAGTCACTTTCCATGGAAGACAATCGAATCGGATGGAGTCGAATCGAATAGACGGAACTCTCAACTTAGGCAACGCGTTCGCTGCTTGTGCCACCACTGTGGTATCAGCGCTAACGCCATAGAACTTATCGGTACATAACACTCACTCAGCAAAGAACGGCCAGTCCAAAGAGCCGGCTCCCGCAAATTGTCATGAATTACAGCGAGGCAGTGCAATTCGCCGGCAAAACAGCGAGCTCGTTGTAATTCAGGAGAATGTGTGCGTGTGTGTGCATGCGTTAATTAATACTATCGGTAAATCAGCTATTGATAGTGTAAAAAAGACTATCTGTAGCGTTACTATCGATACTATTATATACAAAATATAGTTCAATAATAATTGCTATTGATAGTGCTATTGATAGTTTTGCATCACAAGCGCGCGCCCGCGGTCACGGCAAGACCGTCGTTCAAAGCAGTCAGTCTACCTGCGGCGCGATCGTGATGTGAGTTCTCAAACCGAAGCGCGCACGTCCGTGGCACAGAGAAAGAAGCCGAGCGGACATAATGGGGGCCCATTAGACGCTACGGATTCGGCATCATCGCGCAGCGAAAGACGAGCAGCGTTTTTCAGGGCCGCGAAGGAGGCCTCGCGCTCTCGAAGAATGTGCTGCCGCATGAATGCAAGCACGCCTCGTTTTTCCTGATTCATGTTTGATTTAAAGGCTAAGGCCTAGTCTTAACTGCCAGACCTCCGCAAGTATATTAATAGCAATGCATAAAGGTTCGAAAATAAGCAACAGCCGCCCGCTTCTATACATGTCTAAGAACCCCTTAGTGCATTATGTATACACGACCTTGTTTTCCATTCTTGGGAATCACCATGTTGGGCTGTTGTACGAATAATTCATCAGTTTTGTGTGCAGTGACGCCAAAATTAACGTGATCATGGCACACCGAATAAATCCATACAACCATTTTCATGCATACTAATCGACTGTGTGGTACCGTGCATTTGGTTGTTACACATAGCCATCGACGGCGTTAACAGCTAAGATTGCTTCAACCAAACGATTCAGCAAAATATTGCGGGGGGGGGGGGGGGGGATATAAGAAGAAGCGAGAAACGCCTTAGCCAGCTCGGCAAATACGTCACTCGTGCTGCACCAAAACCCCTGCTATACAAGCGGCCGCTATACCACCAGCAAAATTATTACGGCGCCGTGCCTGAGCGCCGCGTTTACTCGTTACTGTGAAAGCAGCCATATTGCCCACTACTTCGTCTGTCCCCTGATACAGATTCTGCGCGCGAATGCAGTGACGCATTAGAGTCGAAATTGCGAAACGCACAAGAAAGAAAGGCAGGCGGGCTACACGCGCAAGTGTCCCGTTCTGCCCGGAGCTCCACCCAGCATCTGTGCCCTTGCGTTCCACGACCCGATGCCACACCTTTATGTGCGACGGGTCGGCAGCGTTGTTTCAGTTTATACACTGGACTCTGTATACCGCATGGGAGCGCGCCCGTGTTGCACAGGACACACGCGTCGCTGGTCTGTTCCGCGCTGCACCGGCAATTAGTGCGCTGACCATGAATGACAATGTGACCTAACGCGAGCCTGTAACGGTGACGCCTGCGACCTTCCCGCAGGAAAGAGCGAGTTCTACAAGCAGCGACAAAAGGGAATCGTCGTCAGCCTCGGTTGTCACGGTCGCTCCCGCCAAGGACACGTCCGCAAAGAAAAAAGGGGCGATGCGAGTATAAGAGATGCAATCGAGACACCGACTCAGCACAAAACATTGAAACGACAGCCAAAAAAAAAAAGGAAATTAAAAGACCCTACTTTTGAATTCGCTAAGCCTAAGTTCATGCCACGCGAGCAGCTTTAATTTCGCTCTGCAACATTTCAGATTCCGCAATCGCATAGCGACTATATCGTACCAGCTTTCTCACGATCTTCCGACTTCACCACCCTTCGTACTGAATGAACGGCTTTCATATTATATTTGCATGAGACTGCCTAGCCCGCAGAGAAATGGAAGGCAGTGTGTATACCAACACCCCTCATTTCGCAAGCAGTGAAGGAGACTTGCAACCGAAAATCTCGGTCTCGCTAAACCTGCAGCCATAATAAAGGGAGAAGAAAAGGCAGGGAGGTTAATCAGCGCTCGGTCCAGTTTGCTACGTGGCCAAGTGGAAGAGGGAAGAGTTGGGATTATTCGCGTGCAATGGACGAAGATAGTCTGGCACTCGAGTATGTTGCTTTGAGGAACTGAAGAACAGTCGAGGTGGCTGTCTGGGCTGATGAGCGAAGAGGCAATTGAGACAGCTTAGGACTTGACGTGTCCAGTCTGCTCAAATATTACCAAAGCCACGGGGTAGCAGAATGTAAACATGTATATATGTGCTCCTATAGTAGCTCGCACTTTTCTAAAGTGGCCCTATGCATGATGGCCACTCATTCTTGCAGCCGATTAGCAGGGCACGTCGATGAGTACCGCAACGTTGCGCGAGGAATTCACTGCTACTTTCGTGCGCGCTTTCTGATGCAAAATTGTTAGCGAACGAGAAGCCGTTCTGACCAATCCCCTAATCTATGCTTTCACTACATTACTTTTCTGTATGAGATCGAGGCTGAAGGGAAACCCTGGACTTCCCGAGAAACAAATCGACCCATTGGTGGCCACCGAATGGCCACGCCAACAGCGTCAGCACAACCCAGAAAGCATTCGATCTTCTAGCCTATACGCTGGGGCAATCACACACTCGCTCCTAGCAATATAACGCCGGGCCTTGCGCTGCATATGCACCACTTGACGGCCAGAAACTCCGTAGGCCACCTGAGACGACGACGCAGTGTGCATATTAAAGAGCAGTTTATTAAAGCGCGAAAATGCTTAAAATGTATAAAAATAGACAAAGAAAGAGAAGAAATAAACGGAGATTTTTAGTGATGAGATACTTTTCCCCACCTTCAAGCGTCTGACACGAACAAGTTACTCGTCAGCATTGTCTGCATGCACTATTTGTTGCTCTATTAGAGATCTCGTTCTAACGGAATTACTTCCTCGAGCATTCACATTTACTTTGGCTAAAGAAGTGAAATATACCCACCGTACACATTTAACAGAACACTTAATAAAGGTACCAGTTTTCATACTTTCGGCCACCTACAAACTATAAGTAAAACATCTCGGTTATTGTGGTCTTTGAGTCAACAACAAGTAACCAATACATTCAAGCCACTACGTGGTAACGTCTGGTTACAAGTCACAACGTAATAATGTGAGGATGTGACCTTTATCCAAACACGTATACGCGATAAGCGCGCAATTAAGTTGTAATCCTCACATTCCGAATAAATTTGTTGTCTATTTTTTTTTCTCAATAAAATTTCAAGCCGAACTTTCGCAGCTGCTCCTAAGCTCGGCGAGAGTACCAGACCGGCAGACTTGGATGAGGCAACTCTGCTATAGATACACGAGAAGCAATTTATGCTTCTGCGGTCATAAACAGTGATGCCAGCGTCGACGATGATGAATAGACCTTCAGGACTCGCACCACAGAAACAATTATTGAGCAGGTGCTGCTACAGGCTGATGATTGTGCTGAGGACAAAGCCCAGAAGTCACCAGGACTAGCTTCACACATCACGCAGCTGATTAATTAATGCCCGAAAAACATTCGTGAATTTTCTTTCTTTCTTTCCTTTTTCTTAATTTTTTTCCAGGAACATGATGGTACCGAAGAAATTTTGAGTAAGCTATAGGAGGAATGTCAGCTTTTGTGATAGCGCACTTATTTGCACAGCGCCGATAATCCACAACTACTCAATAACTTAGGAGTATACATAAAGCTACACTTAGTATCATGGAAGTTCACTAAATGTCTATTTTTACGTCTTGTCTTTTCAGTTAATGCTCTTTCGTTTATTATCTTGTGTCGTGGTTATATGTACGCACTAGAAACGGCAGACATTATGGAGTTACGCGAATCACTGCTCTTAAAGCAGCCATCTGATAAGATAGATCTTCGCGGCCCCTTCGAGTTCGTCCTAAGGCGAGTCTACTGTGATTGGAAGGTCGCGATTCAAATGGACAGTTCAAAGCGCGCATTCCAATAAAGATTTGGAAGTCGCCTGCACGTCTCACGCTCCCAATTCGACGGGGAACGCGTACGCAGAAGACGCCCCAAACACGTCTCGACGAACGCAACTGCTGCACGCGCAAGCACATAATCGGGCGCAGATAATGCTTCTCGCACGGTCAGCGCCGCCGGCCGAGCGCGTAAAGAGAGGCCGTAACGGCGACGCGAGCTCCAGCTCAAACACAGACGCGCACGCTTACATATATATAGAAACGGAGAGCCGCGCCTTCACGAAGTGGGCGCCGCTTGCAGCGCGCGCACAGTGGATGCGCATCGGGTTGCTCGCGCGAAAAACGCCTACAGCTGCGCTCCCAGGTCGACAGCGCGTGCACTGACGGCCTCATCTTATGGTTCGCAGCACCAGCCAGCAGAGAAAAATAAAGGAAACGGGCACGCAGATAACAAAGTACGAGACAAAAATTTTCGCAAGCGCCACTGCGAGCCGGCCGGAGATTATTTCTCATTTTTCTTTTAATATCCTCTCTCTCTCGGGCAGCCGAGATGCAGCCGAGATCTGGAACAAAGTCCAATTCGCACCCACATCTTTAAGGGCGGCGCAGAAGCCATTATTAACAGCCTCGGGACGGACTCTCCCCTCCTTTGTGATTTTCTTTTCTTCGCGTAATCCTCCCAAAGTCGCATTGTGCAGGCATATATGCGCATTGACCGGGAGAGTGAGCAGTGCATGGTTTATCGCGAACGGCGTTCGGTGGACACACGCGCAGGCATTATGCCGGCCGGGCATCGCAGGCCCGGCGCGAAAAGGGGGCCGCGGCCGCCAGTGTGTTGGATAATAGCAACCCCGATCGTCTGGCGCGCGCTTTAATGGCCGACCGTCTCTTCTTACTTCGAGAGAGTGCGTGAGTGCGTTACGTTCATTACACAAAAGCGCGTGCCATCTTCCTCCGCGAAGGAGACCGGCAAGGGAGAATAAACGGTGCCCGAATGAGCGACCCCGTTTCGTTGGCGGTGGCAATGCGGTCTGCGCTTATGCGGGAACGATGGTCGACGTTTTACAGGCTGCTTCCCGTCCTCTGGCACCGATTTTCCCTGCTGTCCGGGAACGTCTTACCTCACACATGGCGTATAGTATGCTGTTTGTATAGCGCGCCTGCGACAGCCGCTCCCGCGTGGTCAATATCTGCCGCATGCGCTCGAGCAGACGGTCATCTCCAGCAGCGTGAGGAGCTGGGAATAAAGCCGGTTCGGGAGGCGTTCCTATTTGCTGATACGTTTGAGAGATAAGTCGCCGGTCGAGCAACTGGCGTTTGCAGAGCAATGTCTATGGATCGCATTTGATATGGCCGCAAGAACTCTGCCTCTACAAGCACCGTTAGCGACAGAACATGCAGCGACTGCAGCATTCACCAAAGCGCTTGTTTGCGACGAGCGCTGTTAGCAAGCGAGCATCACATTCGTGCTCAAGGAACGTCAGCAGTAACGCAGCTTACCGGCACGCATAGAGAAAGAAACGTGTAATACCACATTGACTCGAAATCAACTGAATGTAACCATTATCACTTCCGCCACAGGGAAAGAGAGAGATCATTCCGGAAAAAAGAGATCATTCCGGCAGCGAACTTTTCCGTACAGACTTTCGATTTAAAGTGCATTTCGCAATGCGTGCGTAAATATTACGCGGGTCGTTCAGTTTGCGTTGTTTCTAACAATGCATACCTATAGCAAACAATGAACAACAGCATGAAAACATGCGCAATATTTTTCTACTTGTTCCCTGAAACCCATGCTCTAAGTTCAACTCTACTAATCAAATTATTCTGGTTTGAATATGCACTTCATATATGTAGGCCACGATAATTTTGCGAGGCATTCAAGGAGCTCACGGCGAGCGAGAGCTCATTTCCAGAAACGCAAAGGACTGGGGAAGGCAGAGGGGAGAGCTCACGTTATTGTGCTAAGCATACACTCACTATGTGAGGTAGGCGCCGCGGACTTTATTTATACTCTTGAATCCTAGTACGTGCTATGCTTCCCTCACGCCATGAATCTCCATCACGCAACCCTGACGCCTATAGTGCTCAATTTTATGTCAATTCAGCCGCATATCCCTATTGGAAAAGACCTATATGCCCCTTACCCTAATCCTATATGATCAGTTGGAGAACTGCAAGCTGAGCGAGTTGGTGATTATTCATGGTGAAACTGCAGCGCGCACAAAGAACGAACGACACAGGTAGTTTACAAACAAGCGCTGACTCAGAACAGATTTCAGAACAGATTAAACAAGTATACTCGCGCTAAGTGCAATGAGCAGGTGCAAAAAATGCACAGCAGCAAAATCAACCGGTCACATGTTATTCAAAAAGGTGAATTCCTTGTCAGTGAGTACAACGGATGGCTCACTCCCGCACATATCTGCGCGCTTTCTGATATAGAAGGCCTCCGTTGTTTCGAATGCGAGTAAGCGCTTGTCTCTAAACTACCTGTGTCCGTGGGTCTCTGTGCGCGCTAGTTTTACCATGAATGATCAGTATAGGGTTTATATGGGAACATACAGGTTTTCATGCAGGATCCCATATGATCATATGGGATACAGGGCATGTGGGGCATGACATGACATGACAAGAACTTTATTTGAGTCCTGAGGAACTGAGATATAGAGACTCCCCCAGATTAAGTCGGTATCTCCGCCCACGATGGGACCGGGAGACGATGTCCCGTCGCGATGTCGGCATTCAAAATTTTTTGACAAGGATATTTTTTTATAACAACAGGGACATTGTCTTTACAACTTACCAATGATAAAAGTTTCCATTTCGCCGCGTTACCAAATCAAATCAGGCTGCCAATCATTGAATTAATAAATAAATCAACCGAGGCGGAGACAAGTGCACAACAGCTGTTGCATTCGGAGATGTGACGCGGCGTGCGACCGGCAGGTGGACTGTGATGGCACGGCGACAGTGTGGCAGGAAGCGTCCGAGCGCATTCTCACGGAGGAGGATGGCCGGCGTCTCTGCGGGCGCGACCTCCGCCGAGGAGCCATCTTGGCGCGGCTGGCAACGATGACCGGCTCGTGCGTGCGACGCGTTGTCGCTGACCCGTCGGATTCATGGGGCGCACAGCTGAGCAGGGGAGGGCATCAAATTGCTCGGCAGGAACGAGGCAGGCGACGGCGTCTTCCGCTTGTTCTTGCCTCGCGCCGTCCCCAACAGAGAAGGCGGCACGCTAAAGAATGAAGCGGCCAGCGGAGCAAGTCCATTACGCACTCGGTGGACACAGGCGATACAACGCCACACCACTTCCGCACTGGCACCACAGCTAGAATCTCACGCCATACGCAGAGAAAACCTCGGGGCAGCGCAAACGCACCTCTCTCTTTTCCCACGTCGCATTTTAAGCCAACGGCATTCATTCGCATCTCTGCATAAAGTCGAGAAGTGCGCGAACGCGTGCCATATACTGATCGTCCAGTTCTAGGTTTGGCACGTAAAACCCCAGAAGGAAGAAGGTTTGATATCAGACATTTACTCGTTGGCCCCAGTTCGGACCTCTTTCACCGAACATATACCGGACTGATATACGTTTCTTGATGTGCTGCACCAGAAACGGCCATCGTACTTTTTTTCGCCAGCTAGACTAAACCCATCAAAGAGGCCCGCAGTAGGGCTTAGTTGCGTTGGAACTAATAATTGTCATATCTCCCTGAATAAAACGCCGTTTCACGGTCTCTGCTTACATCAAGATTGGCGAGCTATGCACGACACAGCGAAACCAAGTTTCCAAAGTGTCTATAAGTTGAGCTGTCCTGAGTAATGCGGCAAAAACGCACAGTGCATAGTGCTTGTCGATGATTCGGAATCATGCCAGTTATGTACCCATCAGTCTTGCTTGTCCATGTATGCGACACAGTTTTCATCTATTAATGAAGTATTTTCCCTGCTCTGGCTTTGTTCCTTTAATTTACAGCCGTTTATTATAAAATCGGCTCACTAGAACTCACGTTTCACTTACTTTCGCAGCCAGTGAACAACAACAACCACCCACCACGCGGTTCGTGCACCTTGACTACGTGGCAGCGGCAAGGCTCACATGCTTCCCCGCGGGCAAGGTCTCGCAAGATTCGACCCGGCGAGATCCCCATAGATGACAAGAATCACCTCAGAAAGGAGTGCGCATGCCTCTCCATAGGCAAGGCGGATAAGCGAGTCCTGGTTCTCGTGGCATCGACGACCGATCGACGGCAGTGGCAGCTTCGGTTCATCGGCCACGGGGAAACCGTAAAATCCAGGAAAAGAGCTCGCAGAAATGAGTGTGCGCGACGCTGAACACATGCCCGCAGGCGTCTTCAGACGGTGAAGTCGTCGTGACGATACGCGCCGAGACGTGCAATTCCGTGTTTTTCCCCATCTCCACTCTTGAGCCCCACGCATGTTCGAAACTACACGACGCACAGAGAAGTCATTTCGAAGGCATGGACGCCTGGCCTTGTTCTTTCCAAGTTTCCCGACAGTGCAATACACGCAGAACGCTGATTTCGGGTATCTCGTCTCTTCGTGCGTGCGCCTGTTTCAACGTGACAGTGTGTTCAACTCTTAAATCTTGTGGGTCATCGCCCGCCCTCTTAGCTGACGCCGCAATTGATCATAAAACGAAACTGGTCGTTGCCTCGATAGACAAACAAACTTTCATTAGCCGAGTGCGAACTGGTTTTAGGACTAATCAACAACCAATATACGCGTATATAGTTGGCGAACGTTTGCCAGCAGCATCGATAATCGTCGTCGTTATCGCTGAGGCTATCAAAGCAAGCGTCATTATAATTTGCGAAAGAAAAAGGCTCTCGCAGTCGTCTATAGACCAATGCTCATCGACGCCATCGTGCTCAACAGTATGTACCCCACGTGCTCCGAACGCAACTGCAAGCACTTCAAGGTGCCCAACATGGTGGGGGACGGCACCGCCCGCGCAAGAACCAACCGAAGAGCACCATGCTGTGGTCGACAGGGCATGGCGAACGGCCAAGGGCCCACGGCTTCCTGGACTGAGGACGCCGCCCGCATAGGACGAAGTCTCACGCCTGCTGATTTCTTTTTTTTTTTTTCTGGGGTTTTTTACGTGCCAACACCAGTTCTGATTATGAGGCACGCCGTAGTGGAGGGCTCCGGATAAATTTCCACCTCCTGGGATTCTTTAAATAAAGCTTGACGTTCAGTTTACTCACGTCTATTGTGGACCGAATAAATGTGTTTCACTCACACTCACTCACTTCTATTTCGTCTTGTGATTTCTACAAGCCCACGAGTAGAGATCACCGCAGATTTATTATTATTATTATTATTATTATTATTATTATTATTATTATTATTATTATTATTATTATTATTATTATTATTATTATTAGTTGTTGTTGTTGTTGTTTCTAAGTTTAGCTCAGTAACAACCTCTTCCGACCTGACGAAGCGCTTTAAGGCCTTGAATCTCTCTCCCCTCTCTTGTCGGCGACTTATAACACAATATCAGTCGTGTTCTTCTTCTCATGTAGCCGTCAGTGATGAAGCCCTTAAGCGTCTGAACGACCCGTCAATGTGGCCAACGGGATGCCGGCTCAAGTCTTTCCGTGGGGTGCTACACGAAGACATGCTTCATGCTTCTGAGAAAACCCCCAAGGATCAAAGTGGCGCGTAATTTGGACATCTTTTACCAAACGCCTTCACACCAAAGCATGTGAATATTTCTGGAATGTAATTGCGTCTTCTCTTCCTATTTCTGTTATTTCCGAAACTTCTCTGCAGTGAAATTTCCTCTTCGGACTTCTTTCCATCTTACTACAACGTCTTCCGCAGTGACTGGGACTTCAGTGGACTTTCAAAAAAAAAAAAAAAAAAAAACGGCAAAGCTTGCACTACGCCGCGCAAAGCTCGAGACACAGCGAGGCTGGCCGATCGATTGCGTCATAACCTAAGACATACTTGGCACAACCAAGCTCAACTCGGGCATAGCCAAGGCCGAACCTAGCTGCTACCAAGTTCAACCTCGACATAGCCCAGTTCAACCTAGCTACTACCAGGAGACGCAGTCGATCGGCCAGCTTCGTTGTGTCTCGAGCTTTGCGCGGTCTAGTGCAAGCTTTGCCTCCCCATTACGACGACAGAAGAGAAGTGAAATTGCACGCTGGAATGATTAGCAGCCACGCAGCCAGCTGTGGAAGAAGACGACGAACGCGGGAGCAGTGGCACGAGCGCGTGCCGAGCACAAGTACGAGCGCTAACCGAGGGGCACCAACGAGCCAGCTGCGGAAGAAGACGACGCTGGAGCCAATGCTGATGATGATAGTTTCGTGAAACGCGCCTACTGATTGCTGTTGACAATTTACTAAGATGTGTTCAGCGCAATGAAATAAAGTGATAAAGTGATAAAGGATTCGATTTGGCTAGAAGTCAGCCTAGCGCGCTGTGAAAAACTGTTAATGGGATCTTTCTATGTACAGCCGAATTATAACCCTGTTTTTGTTTGATGATGTCATCTCTCCTATTGAAAGTGTAATGCCTTCCCATCACAGAGTAATTCTTCTTGGTGATTCTAATACACCTTCAATTGATTGGAACACACTTAGATATTCACATTACAATCAATCCATAAAGAACAAATGCAGCCTGCTGTTGGACTTTCTGACCTTCTGTTTCCTTCAGGTGCACAACTTGATCGCCAACTCCCGTGGCAACGTCTTAGACCTCTGCATCTCGAATGCTTGAGTTTTGGATGTGTCTCGTTCTGAAATTTCCCTAGTGCATCCCTATAAGTTTCAGCGTCACTAAAGATAACTACCCCTGTGTTAGCCTTGAGGCAGAGCTCCGCCAGTGGCATAAATGAATCCTCTCGATTTACTTTTAAATGTAGTGAATAGGTTGGTTTATACGATTTCTTCTCCATCACCGATTGGTCACTGGTCACATAAAAATTATCTCTAAATATCACTCTCTAAATATCACTCTCGTCTGAACTTAGAAATGCCCTAAAGCATAAAGATCGCGTGCACCGACAATCTAGAATCCCTACGCCTAATGAGCGGAGAAAAGAATTCCGTTTTTTTTTTTCTGGCTCTCCGCAAACGCCTCTATAAGCGGGATCACGACTCAAATATTGCATTCTTGTAAAAGAGCACCTCCGACCGGTCGGCAGTATATCCGCAAGCGCCCTAGTAAACGTGGAGCGTTTTCGCCCGCTCGACTCTAGAGTAGTAAAAGTCTAACCTGTCTAGGATCGTTTTGCTGCCCATTCCTCATCCTCATACAATGCTTCAGGTTTCAACGCTGACGTGAGTCAGCAGCTCACAGCGGCTCCTACATCTAGTCCTATGTTGTATGATGCAAAGCTTATCAGCGAATGCCTTAAGCGCTTGAAGCCTTCCCTGTTCTGCGGCCCTGATGGCATGCCCTCCACCATTCTAAAAGCTTACGGCAGTATATTTGCTCCAGTATTTACATCTATATTTAATAGCTCTGAATACTTCCACTTTCCGTCCCATGTGGACAACTGCTCGTGTTTCTCCTGTATTTAAGTCTGGCTGTAAAAGTTATGTCTTCAATTATCGTCCAATTTCTCTCCTTTGTGCCACGTTTATATAAGATGTTTGACCTTGCTCTTCACAACGTATTGTCTCTTACTGTGAATAATTAATTCATTCCGAATCAGCATGCATTTCTCAACGGCCGCTTCACTATCACAAATCTCACTAGCTTCATGACACAGATCTACACGCCGGTACTTCAAAAGGAGCAAGTTGACACCGTTTACTGTGACCTCAGCAAAGCTGTTGATGTAGTCAGCCACTCACTGCTTCTGATCAAGCTTACGCACTTTGGTGTTGACTCGTCAATTGTAAATCTCTCGCGCAGTTATTGAGTGATCATGTTATGTTAACGTCAATGCCAAACTACTACTTTTTACATGGCAAGTATAGCGGCGTCCCTCATGGATCAGTATTAGAACCCCTCCTTTTCTTAATTTTTATTGATGACGTTCTTTCCGCTATTTGTAATTAATTCCTTCTATATGCCGATGACATCAAGATTTTAAAGGCAATTCACACTGTTGATGACTGTCGCATCCTGCAGTCTGACCTGTTTTCTGTTTCTGAATGGTGCAAAGATAATAACCTAACCCTGAATGCTGCTAATACCAAAGTCATGACTTGCACACGCAAAACAGCAAGCGTTTCTTTTTCTTTTTGTGCAAACAAGACATCTGTCTTCTATGTACATTTTGCCTCACGTATTACTTTTTTAAGTGCACCAGCACGAAGGCTAGCTCCATAGCTGTTTCTGGTCACTCTAAGAAATTGATCGCGATTAATTGATTATTATTATTATTATTATTATTATTATTATTATTATTATTATTATTATTATTATTATTATTATTAAAAATGCAAATAAGAGTGAGACATGGATGGCAACTGCTTCCAGAATGGGAACATGCAGCGCCCGCACGCTTCACAGGAGAGTGGATAGAAAGGGCACAGGAAAGCGAGAGCCAAGTAAAAAGAAAGAATGACGTCGACACGTTCACTAGGGTCATTGTAAACGCGCTGAATGAGCCAGCGCGCTCCACAAGAGCCTATACGAAAGTCAGCAGGAAGCAGGTAAGTGATGGAGCGATGCCTATAGGACCGCTACAGGTTTCTGCACGCATTAGCGTGTACAGGTAGGCCGCGGCATATTGGCAGGAAGATCCAGTACGCGTGGTTTTTCGGTGCGCCAAGATATTTCTCCGCGTATTTAGTGAAGTCAGCACTTTCCCAGAAAAGCGACGCGGGAAATCGCAGATGTTGCGGCACTATTACACGTTTGCTTTCGACTGGTCTTTTTTTTTTTTTTTTTTTATTGCTTTGTTTATTATTCCGCGAAGCACGGCGGTTTGGAGGACTGAATCAGCGTACAGTACAAAGGAAGGGCCTGAAAACCCAAGAGTGTGAAGTAAAGGGAGCACCTTTGCTCTGGCACAAATACAAAGAAAGGTGAACATATTGTTGTATGCGGCTATAAATGGACCTTTATTCCTTGCAAGAAGCATGTCTACTGGTCAAATTAGGAGGCAGCCTCGGCTTGCCTCTTGACCATAAGGAAGGAGGAATAGACGGAGAGACAGGGAGGTTAGCCAGCTCTCAGACCGGATTTTACCCTGTGCTGGAGAAAGGGTATTATGATGATGGCATAAACGATGCGCCATCTGTGAACCAAGATTTCAATGTCGGGACTGGCGTATAGCACAAAGGGCAGCAGACGCTGTCAGCGATGTTTTCATTCCTTCAATCCACATTGCGAGCGGCAGCCACTCGATGGAAAGGCATGCGGTCGTGTTGCGAGCACGCCAAACACCGGCAGTGACGAAAGCAGGCGCATGTTGTTCCGAAAAATCCTATAGGACACCTAAGCACTTGTTATGAGTTGTGAAATCATTAATGCCCAATTGAACACCGCTGAGCGGTCCTTCGAGTAATGAACTCCTCGCGGGCAAGCGAACGCGTTTTGATTTGGCCTTACCGAGGCGCAGTTAGAACGCGGGCGAGAGCTTGCGCGGACAAGAACGCTCGGATAACACAGGCTTGTGCCCTTTCGCCCGCTCTGCTCCGTCGAGGCGCGCTCGTGACGTGGCGTCGCAGTTAACGGGAATTTACCTGCCCTTTCGCTGCTACAGATGACAGACGCCGGCTTTATCGCTCAACGAGCCATCTGACGCTATCGTATCAATAAATGTTTGACATATCTGTGACGTCCACCAGGATGTAAACGTATACAGTTTCCGTTTATAACTCTAAACAAGCCGAGACAAGCTGTTCGGCACGTATACTTTACGGGGTTCTTCATAACAGCACACATGTTGCTGCCACGAAGACGCTCCTAAGACACGTAGTGCGGCCGGCGTAAACAAGCCTCTACTTCTCCGTTAGACTACGAAGCTAAACGTCGTGTTTACCATGAACGTATTGCTTACAAGATACGGTTCATCTGAGAGAACCCGCGCTCCCCCCTTATTCCGAATCACGTCGGCAGCACTGAACAGTATGCTTTTCGTGCGCAGTTAACTAAATCCTAGTGGCATATCCTTATGACAAGGGAGTAGTTGCGTTTGTGGTCGCCGAGAGGCAGCAAACGCGGTGACGTGCCCGCCGCCGGCTGTGGTGGTCTCTCGCATCTCGTAACACACGCACGCCCTCGGCGCACGGAGTAGAGATTATCGGCGCACGGGCGGATTAGACACACACGCACACAGAGCGGAAAGCAGGCCACCGCCACGGAGGCGGTGCACTCGCGAGAAAGCGATCGGTCGCGGTCGAAGCACGTCTCGGCCCGGGAAACCGAACGGTGGCAAGGACGGCGTGTTTCGCTAAAACCGTGCAGCGTTGTGCAATCAACGGCATATGTCGCGGCTATCACGACAATCTGAGGCAGAAAGTGTTGTAGCGCTTAGTTCACCTTAATCGAGGACTCCACACAGGGCCTCATGCGAGCTCACCTGAACAAATACGAGACAGTGTGCTTCCCGCGGTAAACAAGCGAATCGGGAGGCTCCCTACACAAACAGCTGCAGCCTCGGTCTGCTGCAGGCCGACAGAGCAGCGAAAACGTCTCGGCATATTCGAAGATATATGGAATACATCGCCCAAGCTTTCGTTATGTCACCCAGGTGTTCGTTATCGCCCAGGCCTTCGTTATGTCCTCTGTCCAGGGCTCCTGCGGCTGTCAGCAGGAAGACACCTGCTTTTCTTTTTATTGCGATAGCAATTATATGGACACTTCAACCGGATTTCTGCCGTCGCCGTCGTCGTCACCGTCGCCGTGAGGTTCCCTATAGATAAAATCTTCTCCGCGCGCCGTATGCCCGAGCGGAAGCGTGCGGGGACGCGCGCTATCACGGAGAGCGAACGCACTCAATCTCCCACGCGCAAGCAAGCAAGCGGGAAGCCAGCGCCGGAGGGAGCGGGGGGATTTCTACTCTGCCAACAACTGCGCTCGTTGCTCGCTCGCACCGTCGCTTATCTCCACACGGCTCTGACCTTTATGCGCCGTGCATTCGCCGCTCAGTTTCCGTTGAAGCGATAGACCGCACGTACCTTCGCCCGTTGGTGCGAAGTATGCGCTTGCTGCCAGCGTTTTGACAGTCGTTGTCTGAATTCATTCAGTGTGATCTATTCATGTTTGTTTGTGCGCGCTCACACCACGCTTGTTCAATCAGTTAGTAATAGTCGGGCCACATTTTCCAACGCACGCTACACATGCAATGCTGCCCGGGTCGGCAGTGCAGCGCTACACGTGTGTCCCTTCGCACGCGCTGCCCACGGGAAGCGCTTCTCATCAACACCACCGTTTCCCACGCGCCTTCTCGTGGTCATCGAGTCTCTCTTCATGTCGGTCTACTTACGCCGCAGCACACCTGCTTACTTAATCAGCTCATGTTTACTACAATTCATATTGCTACCAAAGCCGCTCACCTTACTTCGTATGACATTGCTGTGTTGCTATCGCATTCATTGCTTCGCCCTTAGGGCGAAACTGTGACATTTTTTTTTTTCACTAAATGTTCTTCCTCCTCCTCCTTCGTTACGTATTATACGAGCAAAGCTGGACAAAGCTACATAACTTTACAGTCTCGTCCGCTTACTGTTCTTAGAGTAAGGATTCGTGACCCGGACATTTGGGAACAACAATAAACGTTCATTCTCTCTCTCTCTTAATGTTCTTAACAGCAGGTACGGATAGAGAAAGCATACACGGAAGCATACATTGGCGCACTCGTTCTGAATGGCTGGCGACAAGTGCAAGTTCCACGACGCAGCAATGTGTTCGCACTGAAGTCACAGTTCCGATGGTAGCTCTACTTTGCTTCAAAGTATCTGTTTATGAGACTGTTCATACATTGCCATTTGGCTTCGTTTATGCACGAAGGCAGAGCCAATGATACCTGAAACGTGCTGCCCTGCATCGACAGAGAATGCGAAGTTAAATTCCGTCTCCAGTAACAGTAACAAGTTATACTATTAGCTATTGCTGGCTGCATTTTATGTTCTTATGAAGGCAACTGGCGTGACTGGAGTTCGCTGGTGAAGGGCATTCGTTCCGCACAAGACATAAAAATGGGCCGATGATGCCGACCACCAACCAGTTCGTGAGTCGTTATACTACGTGAATGCAGTGCAAACTTTAGCGAGTAAGATGAGGATTACTGTGAAAACAGCAAACCAAACGGGCACACGTTCACACGAGCGTATGAAACGAACGAATGAGCCCAAAGCGACCAGTGGAATCCGCCGTAAAGGCTGGCAGTTGTTTGAAAGTAATGAGCACTGTTTTCTGTCTGCAATGAATAAAGTCCACGACGAACTGCTACTGGTGCGACCTGTTGAACGAAACACGGGAGCAATTGAGCTCGGGAAGAGATAGCGAGCCTTCACCGACCGGACCGTTGGAGGTCCATGCATGGAAGCGAAAGAGAGACGGGAATAGACCCCATCGACACGGCGCAGTGCGCAAAGGGGGCCTGTCTGTTTTGCCCTCTTTTGTGCTCCAAGAAAAAAGTAATTGGTCGCACTAACCGCTGCTCGTATCGGCCGAAACGATCGGCCGTTTAAGCAACCAAGGCCGCAAGCTGCTTCACTTGCCGCCGCGCTTGGCGAGCCTCGTCATTATAATACACGGGGGCGCCGTTTTGTTGTTCGGCGCACGCAGCGACCGGAGAAACGCCCAGCGGTCTGGTGCGCCTTGTCCGGCACGCGCACTTCGCTGCAGCCCTACTTTGCCACGCAGAAAAGATCCGGAATTGTCTGCGACGCAAGCCATTCTCGGAGTGCGGATTCAGGCCTCGACGACGTCAGCGCGACTGCCTCCTCCTGAAGAGAAAATTGCACTCGGGGTACAGTGAAACCCACGAAAGCAGATTGCGCAAGCACGCTAGACAATGTACCTTGGCGTGGCTAGTTAACTTGGCGTACATGCTCGGTGACGGCAGCCACGACAAAGGCAACATGCAGCGAAGTACACAGCATCAGTTTACGTGCGTCTGCAAGCATCTCTGTAATGCGCAATTTTGCACAATCGTTGGTGAGAAGGAAATACCTCAACGCGATGCGAGTTCGTACTGAGACAACGGGTTTCGATTGTACTGCGTCCCTCGTACTCCGTTTCTGCATGGCGATCAGTCTACTTCCCGAGGTCTTCTACCGAACCATTTGTTGAGAGCGCCTATATGGTCACTCGTTTCTCCTGTTGGAGTGAACGTCCGCAGAAAGTACACTACAATGTTTGCCGCTCATCTCTGGCATAAAGGCAGTGTCGCCTGTGCGCCGAGGTTCAAAGACATCAAGCGCAGCAATATATCACCATGCTGCTTCTGGCAACACTGCGCACGCATAACTAGCGAACTAAAATCGAGTGTGATGCGCCAAATCCGCGTTGCGGCGTTATACAAAGGAAATGAACGGGTCAAGGTTCGAACGTCAGCAACGCCGTTGCCACCGTCCAACCTCATTCAGCGCACCACGCTGCATGCGAATGCCAGATTATATCTAACTGCGAAAATGAAAGGGTCAGTCCGAGGCAGGCACTGGCGCGTCTTCAGATGAACCGGAGATAACAGACTTCGCTACGGGCTGTTGTAGCACTACACCCTTCCACAGGTGTTATCGTTCACGTGCTATCAATGCGGGAGTCGTTCGTAAAGAGACCCCACGGTCGTAGGACAAGGCTGCAGCTCTTCTCTGGAGATACAACCTCCTTGTGTCCGATGCACTTTGGTATTCATGACTGATCAGCTACGAGACAACCTCGGCGACAGTGCTGATAGGAGACATCACCTGCGCTCGCGGCAAGAGCAAAGACGGGCAAGTTGTCTTTAAAAGTGATAATTTCTGTTGAATGAACCAGATGCGCAAAATGTAATGAATTTTGTATCAGTACACACCCAGAGTTGCATGCAATAACGGCCTTGCTATTTTTTCTCACTGCTTTTTTTTTTCTTTTTTTTTATGCGTAAGCATTTCTATGTTTACCCAACGAGGAAACCTGTCCGTCCGTCCGTCACGTACGACGACGAATCGCTATAAAGAAAATTTATAAAACAAAATAAATGTGAAAGGAAAAGCGTTGGCGGTCGCGAGTTCCGAACCTACGACCCCACGCTCAGAAGCCAAGTGCTATACTCACTGGGTTAAACACCCACGCTTGCAAAATATGTATATATTGTGAGCGCATTTTGTGCATCTCGTCGTCGTCATCTGTACATACGACTCATCATCTTGTGTGAGCGCTATTTGTGCATATCGTCGTCGTCATCTGTACATACGACTCATCATCTTGTGTGAGCGCTATTTGTGCATATCGTCGTCGTCATTTGTACATACGACTCATCGTCATCTTTTGTCTCGTGCGGTGCTTCGTCTCTGACTCGGGCGGCTGCTCGGAAATAAAGGCATCGCATCGGCCGACGTCTCACAATATCTGAACCATATGAATGTGTTGTACATACGGTACAAAGCACATGTCAAAGGAAGCCAGTCTCCATGAAAGCTTTGTTGAAAGATTTGGTGATGGTGGGAAATAAGCCATCTCTATGACCACATGTAGAGCCGTCTTGGAGAATTGCAGACATCAGGGAAATTCCGATTTTGCGAAAATGCAGTGCCAAACACGCCACATTCCAGATGCGTTTCAGTGGTCGCGGGATGCGCCTGCCGTTGGGACGTTCTTTCATTTCACCAAAATGCCACCTATCTCTGAGGGCTCATGTGCTTCACGTCGCGAAACACAGACAGTTAAGCAGTCAATGAGTTGATAAGGAGTGATGAGGGTTTGTATGGGTCTCATCACGGTTGATAATGGTTCGACGCGGATGGATACGGTGCTAAGGAGCGATAAGGGCTTATATTGGTCAAAGTAATTATAATAACGTCAATAAGCACCGATAAGGGTTGATAAGGGTCGGATCAAGTCCGATAAGGTTGGTAAGGACAGATAAGAGGTGACAAGGGTCGAATAATGTCCGATGGAGTTGATAAGGGCAGATAAGGGTTCATAAGAATCGGGTCCATTGCGATGATGTTGATACCGATCGATAAGGGTTGATAAGAATCTGATCGAGTCCGATAAGTTGATAACGACCGATAAGGGTTGATGAGGGTTTATACTGGTCGTATGAAGTTTCATAACACTGATAATGACACCGGGCTGCGTGGAGATGAGCAAGCGGCAATACGCTTACGCATATACATAGCCAACTTCCAGATGAGTTCCTCCGTGAATTTTGTTCCTTACGTTTGTTTTATTTTTTTCCTACATTTCTTAGTCACTGGAGCATATTTTTGAGAAGTGGGATAGCCGGCCCCTCGTTGGTCTGTTTTCACGCGGTCTCATCATTTATTAAACAACAATACTTTCTAGATATATCACGGTAACATATCAATTACTTGGAACGACTCTTCGGCACCGCATTCGTTCTTGATGCAATCACATGTTTGAATGTAATTTTACTCCTTCTTTCACAAAATTATCGATGAGTGAGATAGGAGCAGCTCAGGTTTACTCGGAAAATAATACTTCGGCTGGTATTGAAAATTAAATTGTGGCGTTTAACGTCCGCGAGCTCCACAGTGGGTTATGAGGTAGTGGAGGGCAACGGATTATTTCTGACCGGTTCGTTACCGCGACTCGTTACACGAGCGTTTTTGCATTCTGCTTCCACCAGAATGCGGCCGCACCCCACGCGGAATCGAACCCACAACCTCGTGGTCAGCAGCGCAACGCCATACCCACTGAGAGGTGGGTGGCAGCCTTTCTCCCGTCGTGTGTTTAGAACAATTTTAATACAATATATTTTTTCACCAAAGAGGTCGTGCAAATGATGAGTAATTAGCTCGAACGGTCAATGCGCCACAAAGCGGTGCACCTTACTATTTTTAGGTTCCGAAAATACACAGAAAAACGAAACAGCTTTCTTTCATTCTTTCTTCTGTTTTCGGCTGTTGCAGTAGAAATAGGGCAAAAACGTAAACGGCCGTCGTTACTGCATTGCTGCATTACATTCGCTTCTATAGATAGCAGTCCGCAGCAATGTAAAGCGGCTTCGTGGCACCCGGTTTGCAGCAACGTCACGCACATGGTGGCGGCATATCGGTCAAGTGCGCCGCCAGAGTGAGCAGTCTGTGCATTCATGACCCAATTAGACGGGCTAATTACAGCGCTCAGGTGGTCGCCGCGTAACTGCACGACGCTGTCTACAAACGACGAGAGGCCGTGGAAGCAGCGATATGCTTGGCTAGCCGCCTTCCCACGCTGCAGAGCGCAGGTCTTATATCGTCAATGGAACGTTCTGGCACAACGCTCCACCGTTGGTGACAGTGTGCGTACACGGCGCGGCGTGGGCTGCAAAATAACAGCAAAAGCGCGCGCACGTTAAAACACCGTTATCGCAGAGTGTTATCCCGCAACAGAAGCTCAGCTGGCCACATGATAGGATCCCGCTATTGGGCTCTGCATATACGACGAGCGCTGCTCAAGTTTGACGCGCTATGAAGGCGCTCTTCTTGTTATAGTCTTCTTGAGAAAACATGGCCCAGGTCCATACACTACAGCTGGTTGCCACTGCGTGTGCCTCTGCGTTCGATGTATGCGTTGTGTCGATTCCTGTGCAATCCTTATATGGAGCATTATGTTACGGGCATGTGGTCAAGTAAACAACTCTAACCGTCAAAGCACGTTTCCCCCTCTCGCTATACATATGACGAAATCCACTCGCATGCGGCCGTCGCGGTAACATCTATGCAATTTCTGCACCACAAAGAATCTAAATGTTTTTTTTTTTGAAAGTACATATAAACACCCACGCACAATAAATCGGCTACATTAAATAGCCGATATCTTTGCGATAATATTAGATTCGAAAGGACTGCTGTGTCGCGGTGTCAGCGCTTCTTGGTGTTGGCTGTAAATTCTATAACAAACGCTCATCGCTATTTTCCAGGGACACGGAGAAAAGCACAGTGAACAAGAGAAAAAACAATGCCATTTCTTAAACACTGGAATAAAAGCTGCGTTTACGTGCTTACTTTCCACAACTGTGTGAAAGTCCTAGAGCTTGCTTGATTGCGCTTTCTTTTGGCTTGTGCACTGAGTCATTGTATAAGTAAGGTAGCCAAGAAACAGCGACTGAGGAGAAGCTCGTTGTATCAACACAATATGCCTCAGGATACCATAGACAAACTGCAAGACCAATCACGCCGACACACACGCATACATCAACGATTCTGCTCCATTCTGTCGCCCGAATTTAACGCGTCCTATCTCTGAGCAGCAACGCGTGCACGAGCACAAAGAGGAAAGGTCACGTTGTGATCTCCTTTGGCGTGACCCGCCGGCCGCTGGGGTCTTCCTGATCCCACCCCAGATCCTGTTTTTCTTTACTTGCATTTTACTCGCTTCGCACGCGCAGTCGGTGGTCACTGCCTGGCCAGCAGCCCTCGTCGCCGACGTCGGTGCGGTGAGAAAACGTCCTCGCTTGACCTCCGCCGCTATCGTGATGATGGTAGCCCCGGTGGTTAGCGTAATGCTGCACACTCACGAAGACGTGGTGGCTCAGCTCAGACGAGGCCTCTCGCAGAGAGAACTATCAAGAGAAGGGCGGCGCAGGTGCTCCCAGCAATAATTGCAAGCAGTTACTCGCTACTTGGTCGAGGGAAAAAAAAAAAAAAAAAACGTGGCGAAGCGCGTTACCGCGCCGCGAGATGCGATGACAGCACTGGGTCAACTCACGTTGGCTCCGAGGCAACCGACAGCTCTTGGAAAACTCTGCACTCGGGGACGAAGCGTGATGAGGTTGCATCTCGCGCTCGTATACTATGCTACAGCAGTTGTACCGCCGCTCATTTTAGAGCTGACCGAATAATACAAATTAAAGTAGCTTCCTTTTATTTTAATTCTGCTAAACCACGCAATGGTGGGGAAATGTGGGGTTGAATATAAAAAAGTAAGCAAAAGTAACACACACGCTATTAGAGACGCCGTAACAGTTAAGAGGAAAGTGAGGGACGGGGGAGGTGAGTCAGGTCTCCGGGATAAGTTCGACTGCCCAAAGCAAGGCACGCGAGTGTCAAGAGTTTAAAGTTCTGTTAGCGATGGAGCTACATCAAATATTTTCCAAGACTACTATAATGTTCTCAAGATCATGTTATTCTTGACGTATCCGATACTGACGAGGGGAGGGGGGACAGGTCACAATTCCTGTCAGCCCAGTAAATTGAAGCAATCAAGAAGAATTACTTGTTTGGCTAGTTGGTCTTACATTGTCTTTATTTGTTGCGCTAATCTTACTCATTTGCATTCAAATATTCCTTCGGGACTGGACATGTCTTTATTTAATTCCGTTTCAATCGGAACGCGGCTGCCGCGGCAGAACCCCCGATCGGCAGCAGTGCATCGTACTGACCGAGCTACCGCAAAGGGCAGAAAGCTGTAAAGTTTATGAATAAATGAGAAAGCAACCACAGCGGCAGCAAATGTATAAATAAGACAACGCGGTACGAGATGCTTTCCAAAATGCACTGATTGGACCGACAAGAGTTGACGAAGCGACATTACAACGCACGCAGCGCATTGAGCTGTGCTAATTTTGCTAACCTTCACGTGAGAGCTTCAACGTAACTCAACGAGACTGCATTTGCGCCGAGCTGTCGGCTCGCGCAGATAAAATAAGAACAAAACGAAACCTTCCCAAAATAACGTTGAGAATTGTAATAACACCATGCCGATAAATTTGATCAGGGTATTTCGAAAGGCTCATCAGCACAGAGGGTGAAGTCTTTGTACACTGTGGACCAGCATGCACCGAGATATTTGCCACAGGAGCCGCAACACCGCGACATATTTGTGATTCACTCGAGTCGAGAGATATAAAGCGACCGAGTTAGCCAACACTTGAACCACTTCGCCGCCACCGCAATCCAAAAACAACACGCGAGAACCTCAACAAGCCATGCCCGTTTCAGCAATCAGCGTGCTTCCTTCGTGAGTACAGAACACTGGCATTAGAAGTCGCGCTCAAGATGCAAGCTGTATGGACGTCCTCAGACGCGCAGTAAAGTGTGTCGCGCGTGAATGGACGATCTTGTTCTGCACTGTCGTCACGAGTGACCAGCCCTCATTACAAATCGTGTCCTTACAGGCTGGAAGCTTTTTTCCCAGTGACGCTGGCATAGTACTCTCTTGCAGTTCAGATCGTGCGGGGAGCATATTATATATCATTTCATTTTCTCTTATCAGTTTAAATCTTGTTTTCGGTGTGCCCTCATTTCTACGACGCTCACTTCTGTTTTCGCTGTCGACCACGCTCGATTCGCCTTCTGCTCAAGGTCGCGCTACATGCGCTCCAGTGGCAGCATTCGTAAATTTCTGCTCGCTTTCCGATTCACAGCGTGCGTCCTTCCTGCCGAAAAATGTCAACGAAAGGGAACCCACGACTGCGTTTTCAATAGCGGAGGTCATGTGTTTGGTTTCTTTTTGTTAACGCCCCGCGACTCACAGCTTCAGTTTATGCTTAGCGAGCGAAAGTGTGCCCAACGAAGGACGCTGCAAACGCGCGCAAACAAAAAAGAAACAAAAATGGAGGGGGAAAAAAACAGAAGAACGCGCGCACGCAATTCTGTTCCGGCGCGGCTGCGCTATTCCCAAGTGCAGGCACGAAAGGAGCCCGGCTTATTCGACGGCAGTACGCTGTTCCTCCGAAGCGTGCATAGCGACTACACATGTGCTCTGTTTAAACGTGCGGCACCTCGGTGCTCTAAAAGTGGCCGAAACTGCATGAAAAAAAAAAAATCGTCTGCTCTTCACTCCGTGAAGATGGTTAACCAGCGAAGCTGAAACGTGCGGCCCCGGTGTTCATCACTGGGTTAATCCCGAGGGTTCATTAAAAAAATCACCAGCCCTTCCCCTGTCGAGAAAATGAGGGTAAGCGAAGCTTGCCGTGTGTGTATCTGACCTTCGTGATGATTTTCTTTCTTTCTTTCTTTCTTTCTTTCTTTCTTTCTTTCTCGCTCTCTCTTTTTTGTCCCTGGTATGCACGTGCCATTGGCCCCTTCCTGCACGATCGCCAGGATCGGCCCACTTTTCAGCGTGACACCGCCGCCGCCACCAGCACCACCGCCGCCGACACTTGTGAGCCTATAAAGCTTGGCTTAATATTTCTCAGTTATGAGTTTACACACACGTTCGGCTGCGACAGGAGAGGACGACGTCACTGACGATATGCCCGCTGTACGCCGTTGTCGCTTGCTTTCGGATGTCTCGAGTTCGCTAGGCGGCGTGGTTAGCAGCATTCAGCCGCCACTGCCGCTTGCGATTCTTCGAAATTAAATTGCTTCAAAATTAAATCTGTCCGTTACGTAAAACAATGAATGGCTCATACGCTCCTAAGCAATGGCTCATACCCCCATAAACGCGGCCTCCCCATTACGACGACAGAAGAGAAGTGAAATTCTATACGCTGGAATTATGAGCGGCAACGCAGCCAGCTGTGGAAGGCGACGACGAACGCGGGAGCAGTGGCACGAGCGCGTGCCGAGCATGAGCGCGCCCCGAGGGGCGCCAACGAGCCAGCTGCGGAAGAAGCCGACGACGCTCGAGCCAATGCTGATGTTGATAGTTTTCCGTACACAGGCGATTTCACCTAGCCATATCCGATTTCACCTAGACATGTAAATAAAATTAACTAAACGTTAGCGGCGATTTAACGGTAAATACAAATGCGTGAGCATTCAGTCGCACTTCATTGAAGTCTCGGATCCATGAATTAAACCGCGTTCATCACATTGCAAAGTGTTGTTCAGGAGCTCAGTCAAGTGCAACTGACGGTGGTGCGGAGCACACCACTGTCAGTTGGTCAGCTCCTATATATATATATATCCCTCTTTGACATTCCTAATGCTACCGCCAGAGAGCCTTTGGCTTCGTGAGAGCACTCTTCGAGCAGCTATAATGCGATTCGCACACTCAGAAGCGCCATAAACAGGCGACGTGGTGCAAAGGGACACGTGGGGTACAGGGACGATCGCATTCGATCACGTGATTGCACTCCTGAGCATAGCTGACAACAGGTGTACAGCGTACTTTGTGACCTGTGGGGAATTCTCGGGTACGTCGAAGCCAGAAGCGGGTCCATTAGGATTCGCTGTGCTCGATTTGTAGTAAGCGGAATCGTTTGCCGATATGGACATATGACGGCTCAAAATCTAGGATACGCGGGCACGGCCACTGCCGACAGAAATACTAACATAAGTCCGTCGATATTAACTTTAGCAACGCTTGTACCCTCACACTTAGTTGCGTGCAACTACCAAAGTATCCCACCAACTTCGCGTGAAAATTTAACATCATCCAGTAACGCAAAGTTGAATCGCCGTGCTTATCTATACATTAACATTCTTTGGTTACCCCGATGTGTTCTGTTAACGTGCAAGTGCGCATCTTCCACGTTCATCATCTTCGGTCGTGATTCAAATAGTGACGTGATGTTCGTCGTTTTCTATAGTTTCTGCGAACGATAGCGCGCATATATATCTGTGCAGCATTTGCCAATGTTCCGCGACCTCACTTTACCCGAGGAATATAGACACCCATAGTGCGCAAGCGCAAAATATCGCCGTGTAATGAACACGTTCGTGCCGCTGTGCGTCAGCGTATAAGCGTCGTAATTGCACGCGGATGTCAGTCTTCAACGTCGACGGGCGAACGCGCGCGCAAGCAGTGTTCGTGGTGGAAGGAAGGCGCGCTTCGATTGTTGGGCGAGAAGCTCGGTCAACAGAGACAACACGATGACGAGCAGGAAGTGGAGCACACGCATGCGGGCGCACGGGCCGCCGCGCATATTGCGCACACGATCGAAAACGACACGTCCTTTCGGAAGGCGCGTGCGTGCAGCGCTGTCGGAGCCAGACGCTCGGAGGCCACGTGAATCGCGAGCGACAGCGAGGGCTGTGAATAGCTAACGCTGCATTCCTATATACCCAGCTTAATTGTTATAAAGAAAACACGCCACCCTGCACGTTTCGAGTCCTCTGGCAAGGCTTCGCCGACTGTAATTAAGCTATTTCGCTGATCGACTGTTTCGAACAGCGGCAAATTAAGGCGCAGAAAATCGACACTATGCACTGACGCATCATTCATCAATGGCGCAAGTAAAGAGGAATAATTAGGGAGAAAGAAAAGGTTTCGTAGGTTCCTGTCTTCAATCGCACGATTTTACTAATCGAGCAAATCCTATACACGCCAGCTGACAGGCAATTCGCGGAACCTGACTGCACGAGACACATATATCACTTTAGTTTCCGCTAACGTATTCATGCTATATATGGATACGTTATAAATGCGAGCGATGGTATAACTGGGCACGAGACACATATACCACCTTAGTTTTCGCTAACGTATTCATGCTATATATGGATACGTTATAAATGCGAGCGATGATATAACTGGTTAGATTACTCAGGCTATTCCGAAAACGTTCTGGCTCTGTCCTGTTAGTGTTGCATGTTTTGGCGTATAATTCGTGGATGCAGAACAGTGAGGAAGCTTCCGCTTCGACCTTCATAACGGCTCTGGATTAATACCGTCCTAACTGATTGCCGACTTGCCACGCTTCGCAGCTTCCACCACGCTGCACGCATTTTGCCAGCTGGACATCAACAAAGGATATCGCGCGCAACGTGCGCGCTGCTAGAGAGCCAGTGGGGAAGATCCATCGCTCACGCGCGCAGCCAACGACCGACCCAGTTTCCGCCGTTCTTCGCATTTCTCTCGGCTCGGAAGTGCTTCCCGGTTCCTTCTGGCTTCGACCAACTGCGGTGCACGAAACGCACCTGCTACATTTTGCTCTTTCTTTTCTCAAAGACAGGCGCCTGCAGCGTGGCTTGTATATATACACGACGGCGCAGACACGCAGCTCTCTCTACCGATACGCACACCTCGAAAACCGAACCGCGTATACGCTGCTCTACCAAACGGAACAATGGCTTTTCTCTCCGCGGAATGCCTCGAGATGATGCTCGCGCAAAGAAGGCCGCCAGCTACTCGCGCGTTTGTTTGTCAGCGGAAGCCGGTCGGCCAGTAGCAGCAGCGCACGGGGTGCCGAGGGAAACGACCTTTCTTTTGAAAGCTGATTTTCTTCTTTTTTTAACCGAGATATGACCTGAAAAGGCCGTCATTTCAGACGTGTTGCGCAGCATTACGCATTGCCGCGGTACGTACAGGCCGCGCTTCGATATCCGGAGCTGTGTAGCGGCTGCAAACCGGCCACTCAAGCGTGCGCTAAACGCTGGAGAACGTATAGGATATAGCTAGCGGTATATATAAGGGACCAGGGCGGGATAATCAGCTGACAGCTCAACTTTGCCGCTCCTGAGATGCCCCAGAAGCGGAGCGTCAGCCCCCGGCCGGCGTTCCCAGTACGTATAGATTTAACCGAGTTCAGTGGTGCCCAGCTGCGGTCATTTGACGAGACCTCGTATTCAGTTTGACGCGCCCATGGCCAGAAACACCTCGAGCGTCTAAGTGGCTTCTTCGCACGCGTGCACAGAAAAATGAGGGAACACAGCGTCGGCACATTCGCGCATTGCTTCACACCGCCCTCACGTCGGCACACACGGTGGACCTCATCAAACACAGCAGCGCCTACAGACCATTGGGAGTCGGCGACGCCGGTGTTCGTCTCGGCCGACTCAGCGCGACAGATTGAGAGCGGTCATAACAGCATCTTCCATCACGGAGAGCAAAACGCACTGGCACATAAGTTATTCACAGAGTCTCGGAGGCCTGCATCCCGCAAGAGAGATATAGAGGAGCACAACCAGCTGCAATTATGTTCCCAATTATAGATTGAAAATATGAAGTAAACGAGAAATAAATTCCAAATTTCTGCTAGTATTTATAGCCCTCGAGCAATGCTCGGGTGGGAAATAATCCTCAGCTGGAACACGGTTTGCGCGATACCTGAGAATACTTTCGGGGATGAAAAGCCACAAAATAAGTTAAGAAACACACGAGAGAGAAAAAAGTTGCAGTGGCTTAGCTCGGCTATGCCAGGATATATGTAGCGTTAGCAAAGGTTCAGCTGATTATTCTTAGCTTATTCTTAAGATTATTCTTAAGATAAGATTATTCTTATGAGTCAAGCTTCTCCGTTCTTCTGCGCTGTTGAGCAGCATTTGCGCTCTCCTTCTCCATGGCTATACCACACTGGCAAACGCCAGTCAGAAGCGCAGCGGCTCCAGCGCAGTGTCAGACGGCGACTGCACAGCGAGCGCGCGCCGGCGCCAGTGCGTCTACCACGGCTACGACGTCACTCCTCTGGAATGCGCAGACCGGCGGCGGTGAGTCGCGCGCGGCGGCGGCGGAGTGCGCGAGAGGTGCCGGCTCCGGTGCGTAAGCCGTGTGACATCACTGATGCTTGCGCATGCGCAGCACGGCTCTTGATGTGCCGCGCGAAACGGGCTTGGCTAGGCCAGTGTAGCTAACGCTACAAAAACGCGATCCCGCCAAGTATAACGCGCACGGGGGAAACCTCGAACGCCGAGATATCGGCGGAACTATGCGCCGCCGCGACACGCTCATTGTCTTCGTCTCGGATCACAACAGGCGGCGTTAAGACCGGCGCCAGGCTATTTAAAGGCGCGGCGGCACGAGACAAGGGGGACCGGCCCGATCAGCCCGAAGGCAGGCCTTGAGACATCGGAGGTCTGCCGCGGCCTCGATACGCGCCTGCTTACGCGAGGGGAGCGGCTGCGATGAAAACAAGAAAAGCAGCGCCGCTCGCAAAAGGACGCCGAGTATGTAGTTCACCGATGCGCGTGCCTCGCTGAGCCTTCCGTGTTGTCGGGGGATTACGCAGTATCGGGCTCGCATCACTGCCTCTGCCCGAAAGAATACATTTTGGAACCTTGGACGAAGCAGCTGCGATGTGTGTTAGATCGAACATGCAGCGTGTTTGCGACGAAATCTTGAGAAACTATTGCGGATATGAGGGAACAAACCGCAGATGCCTTACCACGGGTAATGAATGAGCCATCCCTGCATCTGCAAAATGTTTGGTAGAAGTTGGGTATAGCATCGGCCAATAAGTGAATGTAATGAAGCTATTTGCATACAGGGTGCTTCGATCGTATCTGTCAGCGTTTCTTACTGCAAAGAAAGAAACGCTTGTTGCCTGCATTTGTATTCCGCGCGCGCGCTCGCGGATATATATCGGCTTTTATTTATTTCGAAACAAGAACAAAACAAAGCCGTATCAAGGCCACTGTAAATTAGAGCCACCAAAATCTGACGTCACATCGAAGTAGATAACGAAAACTACTGCAAATTGGTTTGTGCGAAGATAATGGTGATGTGTGCGCGCTCAGTGTTAACGACGGGGTTACAACTTATACAGTGTGTCCCAGCTAACGTTAGCCAAGCTGTTGAACAAGAAAGAATAATATATATATATATATATATATATATATATATATATATATATATATATATATATATATATATATATATATGAGAAACACGATGCGAAATACAATTACAAGACATATGGTGTTCGGCTGTCAAAAGTCTGACGACCGAACTCCGTAGGTCTTAAAAATTAAAAATGATGTCTTGCACCTTGTTTCTACAACCTTTTTCTTTCTTTCTTCTTCTTTTTCGTTAAGCAGCTTGGCTAACATTAACAGGGACACCCTACAGCTGTTCCAGAAATACCCTGTAATGCAGTGATTTGGGCTTGTTGGTATGACATCACATAGCGCCTGTGTGTGTCACCTCTTCGTTCGTCCTTGTCTTTTCATGCGCTATAAGCCTCACTATCTCTAAGCCCGGCTGCAGCTGAAAAAAAAAATGCACGACTGCACGATTTGCGCCCGTTTGGCTACGAGCAGATATAAAGAAGATCTACCTGAGGCATTTGAAGAATACAAATAGGTCTCGCTGACGCGTACAGTATTAAATTTGCCACACGTTTCCAGTCACAGCGCGCGTCACCTGGGCTCTGGACATATTGCGTACCAGGACCGATTATGAATCGTCTCACTCTCTTTAAATAAAAAAACTCCAGAAGGCTCGTCATGCAAGGGTTATCAACTCCGCAGTGCTTTCGAAACATCTGAAAAAAAAAATGGTTGCACACACTGCTGCGCGCGTCCGACCGTATAACATTCAAGAAAGTAAGTTATTTGCAGTCTTAGCGTTAACAAAGATTCACTCAAAAACGCGAAGGTCCATTTCATTTGATTGAGTAGTACGTTTCCAAGACACCTCAAGGTAATTCATTGTTGAGTCAAAGAGAACGGCGAGCAAGAGAAACGTGCAAAGGTATGGCGAAGACAACTCGACCTCCGAGCCAGGCGAAGGAAACGGAAGACAGAAATTGCGTTGCGAATGGGCAGAAAAAAATTTCGCTTAGCTGCATGGAGGCAGAGGCAGACGGCCAAGAAAACAATTTTAGTACACCACGTGCTTATTTTAAATTTTCACCTCCAACAATGTGCTATAGTACTGGCGTGAGTTCCGCTACGGATTCTGACAGAATTTTCCGCGGGAGATATCCGTAAGATCTTTCTGCGTTGTGTACAGGTATACACACTGTGGCCTGGCTTCGGGATGGAAGTAACAGCTGCCAAGAGCCGGCTATCTGACGCCGGCAAAAGAGGAACCAACCCACGCGTGTTCCAGTTACGGCACTCGGGGGGAGAACGACCGCGAGCTCACAATAGTCTCAGAGATTCAGTGAACAACACTCGCGCGTTTAAATAAATAAATATACGGACGGTGGTCCCTACTGTAACTGACGGACAGTTACACGTCGCTCCTCGAAGAGGCAGGACCGTTGTGTCGAGTGAACATCACTTTGCAGCGTGCATGGTGCACGCGGTTTAAATGATGGATCCGGGACCTCAAAGAGGTGCGACGGAATGCTGACGCATTTCTCTCGCATTTACCGCTAAATCGACACAGATTTTTTTTCTTTCTTTCTTGCGCCTTGGTTTATTGTACTTAGGAGGAAAGAGCGCTAATAAAGCACGGCTAAGAGATAGTGCTGCCGCTTTTCGTGCCCGTCATATATATTTGCGCTCTTGTAAATTATTTGGCACTCGAGCATACGGAGATGACGCAGCACCGCGTTCTCGCCACATCCATTTGCGCCCCGTTCTCTTTGCCTTTTCGTATACTGCCTTACGTGGGCGCTGCTCACTGTGCTAGCAGCCGCCGCGTGCTACAGAGATTGAATACAGTAGCCTCAGATAACTGCGTAGGCAACTTTCATGGATATGAAGGAGCCAGCGGACACACCTTGGGCTGACCGCTAATGATACGCATCGCTGAAACACTGCGCTAACGTGCTAGACGGAACGCGGGCTGCGCGTGCGATGCCTGTAAATTATTTGCCAAGCGGCTGCGCTATTTGCACACAAGGAGTTTCACTGAGGTACTTTAACCGTTTCGTGATATGGTACAGGCTTCGCAGAAAAAGGAAGAAAAAAAAAAAAAAAAGACAGCTCACCTTGGGTCCTTGCAAAAGGCAGCGAGGTGTGTACGTCGCAATATCGTTAATTCCCTGCAGATACTTAAGGCCGTTTCACATGGCGCGATTTTCACACAGCGACACAGCGAATTCTGTCGCTCAGCGACCGCCGCGACGTCGCGGGCTCTGCGCGACAGGATTCCAACATGTTGGAATTTCCGTCGCTGAGTCGCAGCGATCGGCGCGATGTGGGCGGAGCAACGTGACGTAACAACAAGCGCCGTCGAAATAGGCGCTTTCCTGTTTTACCGCGTGTTAGAAGCTCAGCGGAGCAATGCCGCGCACCAGTTTCAATGATGTTTTAACAGGGCGTACCCACCAGCGCCTGTGGCTCAGGAGCTTCATGAACAACTTTTGTTTTCACTAGCTCGCACAATTCATTTAAAAGGAGAAGCTGCATGCTATCCAGGTCGGGAGCTGACGCCGCCTTCAACATACGGCACGTACCCTCATGATCGTCGCTGTCGTCAACGTCTTCATTGCTACAAATTGTGCCAAGCGCCTGCACACTCAATAGTAGCTTCTTCATTTGGAGAAGCAAACACTCCTCCAGAACAAGAGTTGTGGCTTCCATCGTACCGCAACAACAAAACTAGAGTGTACAAAACAAAACCACCCCACCACGCCGCACGCTTATGCGGTTTGTGCAGCATTTTCACTAGCCGCAACTGCGGACTAAGCGATCGCAGTCTCAACGCGTTTGAAGGCTGAAAAATTGTGTACTACTCTATTTAAAAAAAATAATATGAAATTGTAATATTTGACTAGTTTCCATGTTTTTATTTAACGATGCAGGCATGGATACTTTGTGAGCAGGAAGCAAACTTGGGCGTCGCTGCGACGGAAATCGCGCAGTCAAAAACGCATGTGAAAGCTGCCAGCGAAAATCGCTCTGCGACGTGCGTGACAGAACGATTTTTTTCGCCCCAATCGCGCCATGTGAAACGGCCTTTACGCGCCTCTTTCTTCTCTTTAGGCAAAGAGTTTTGATCGCGTAACCTTGACACAACCGCACGTGTAATTCACCAAGCAGTACAGAACCCGCATAAAAAAGAATGCAGTGCCTTGTCAACAAGTGGCTAAGTGGGTCAAGTCGCAGCGCGTTTACAATACGTTCTCAACAGCGACAGGGTGACGCTAGTCTGAATACATACAGCAGGGTAAATATAGAGGCCATAATGAACGTAATAAGTCGCATAGAGGGTGCATTAATGAGCTAGCTTCAGCTACATTCCTCAAGAAGCTAAACATAGAAAAGCAACCAAGTTGCGGCTCTGGCATAAACGGAAGAAATGAGGCGCGTTTAAAATCCTGACTTAGAACGCAAGACGGAGCACTCACCGGTCAAGTTTCCAGCACCGAGCAATTGAATGAAACGCAATAGCAGTACTGAACAGTTAACTATATGTGTTGCAGATTACAGACACGAAAACGAAAGTGATCTGACGTTCGTGGCATTTGCAGCTATTGATACGAGTGGGCGGAAGCATGGATGTTTTATATATGCAATGCGCGACTGGGTGTTTATAGATGACGCACACGCGCAGCTGTATACGTGCTTACTGGTTATGTGCATCAAGTGTGCGTGCCGATTGTGTTTATCCAGCGCGAATTCGCCGGTCATTTCCATAAATATACATGTGAAAGGTCGAAATATTTTAATTAGGCAAGCTCTGAACCGATTTCAATGAAACGTCTGCTTGTCTGACAAAAGTCAAGTGATGACTGAGTAATGCGATATAAGGAAACACAACAACACAGGGGCTATGAGAGACGCCGTATTGTGGGCCCCAAGCTTAGTTTCGACCATCTGGGCTTCGTTAGCGAGGACGGAAAGCTCGGTGCGCGAGCGCTCTTGCATTTTGTTTCCAGCATAATGAGTCGTCGCGGCCGGGAATCGAACGCAGGACCTCGTCAGCAAGAACGCCATAGCTACTGGGCCACTGCGGCGGTATGTCAGAAAAATTTATATCGCAGCCACTCTCAGGAGCAAATGTCTCATTTAGGACCTTAAATACAAGGTCATCAAAGTTTAATTGAGAGCAGCGCCACCCCGTACCGTAACTTGGGACAAAGAACAGACCTCGACGAGTTTTTGAAAAGTTGTATGTACAAAGCCTGCCTGTACCATGTGTGTTCTATATCCGACGAGCAAATAATCGTTGTTCAGCCTCCGTAATTACTACGAGAAGCAAGCAGCTATAGTGCTGGCTCATAAGTCCTCTCACACACAGTAAACGCGCAAACTAGCTAGGCGCCCTTCCGACGCCGACACGTTAACTTGATGGACTTGCGCCATAGCCGATCAAGAGCACAGGACGGACATCGGGCTGCAAACCGGCGCGATGATTAATCACCACCGCCTCGGGGTCTCTGTGCTGCAGTGGGATCGCCGCACGGTTGGATCGAGGCTGAACTCTCATCGGGCTGCATCGCCAGGCTTACGCTTACCTGTTTCCACGAAGGGCTTAAAATAATGGCACGCGGAAGATGTAGAAGACGCAGGTTATACGCTCATTCCCAGTTGCAAGCAAATGATGCGGAGCAGGCGGCCGAGGGAGAAGGTTGGCGAAAAGTGAAAGGAGATTTTGTCACACGCATAAAAGTGTGTATACAGCAGAATGAGACTAGTTTTCCCCGTGTGAATCCAGACTTCCTGTACAAGATACGGCGTGTAGATAATTACGTGCTTCGATCGGAAGGCAGTGAGAGCTTTACAGCACACCAACAAAAGGGGGCACACTCGCGATATATGCTGTCGTAACTAGCTGTATATACAGCTTCCCGAACGAGTTTTCGGAACAGATACATTATCTCGCGAAGTCTGCCAGTGGCTACATCATTCGGAATATATACTATATAGCATGCTGTATATATATAGTAGGGCGGAACGAATTTTCATCCAGGAAACAGTATATGCTTGTTTATACGTGGCTGTATACATCAACACGGCGCGACACAGGCAGAAGGATGGGACAGGACAAACCCAATTTTACTGTCCGTTTTGCTACAAGTGTCCGGTTGTGATTAAGTACCGACGAATCTATATCAACAATGGTCAAAGCGCGTGTTTCCTGTATTCTGCAGTCGAAATACTCTGTGTATACGCGTTTCAATTCTAGGGAAAAGAAAAGCTGTGCTTATATTAGTATGCTGTTGAACAACTATACTCCTGACTTTTTTTTTTTTTTTCGTGCTCCCATCGTTTATTTGAAAACAGCACTAAAAAACAGGACGGTGACGAGAGGAGACAAACACGGCAACTTCACATCTCCTGCTATGTTTCAGGAATTTCTGTAAGCGCGAATATGGGTGCACCACGCACCGTCCCATATATGCTTAGAGACATACTACATGCACTATAGTGCACAGCTGCGCTTTGCACAAAGCAAGCAGTGGCACACTTCACATTTACCTATATTTCATCATCATCAGCCGATATTTATGTCCACTGCAGGACGAAGGCCTCTCCCTGCGATCCCCAATTACCCCTGTCTTGCGCTATAGCTGATTCCCCCCCAACTTGCGTGTGCAAATTTCTTAACTTTCAACCGACCTAGTTTTATGCCGTCCCCGACTGTGCTTCCCTTCTCTTGGTATCCATTCTATAACTCTAATGGTCTACCGGTTATCCGTCCTACGCATTATACGGCCTACCCAGCTCCATTTTCTCCGCTTAATGTCAACTAGAATATCGGCTATCCCCGTTTGTTCTCTGATCCACACCGTTCTCTTCCTCTCTCTTAACGTTAGGCCTAACACCTATACTCTGAACGTCTCTTGCTTATCTCGACTGCTGACCGGTTGATGCTTCCGTCCACTTTAAATCTAAGCGCTTCTGTCAGGTGCACGTTACCTACGGGTCTCACTGGTGAGTCCCAGTACAGAAGTATGTGCATATATATAAGTGCAATTAACTTACCTATATATATGCATACATCCGTACTACACTCAAGCAATAAAACGCGTCAATGTAGGCCTAACAAATTCGCGTCACATCCTTTCGTTTCGCGGCAGATACTTGCCGGCAAAACGTGCCGTGTAAAGTGTCTGCTGCGAGATGGCCGCGACGTCCAGTTTCGTCACGGGGCGTTTCCATCTAACATGACGGAAACGCGGTCGACTTTATACTGCGCGCCCGGCGCGCTCGCTTTCGATATTGCCTCGACTGAGCGTTGAAATTTGACGATAAATATTTATTTATTTATTTATTTATTTATTTATTTATTTATTTATTTATTTATTTATTTATTTATTTATTTGATCATACTGCACGTACTTTATTTGATCATCCTTTGTGTTATCGTACAGATTTTCCCTTCTAATTTCTTTCTTCTCATTCTTGTAAATTTTCATTGTCCTTTTTGTTTCCATTCTTTACATCCAATTCACGGTCTCTATTTCTCTCACTTTCTTTCTGATGACCCCTGGTTGTCTATTTACAGTTTCGATTATCCTGTACTTGGTTGCCAACTTCCTTGACCTCTTCCTCCATTCTGTGTCCATGCTTTTCATGTAGCGATACTTGTGCACTTTAGCCGCCCATTTATTTTCATCTATGTTCCTGAGCCTTTCTTCAACTTTGCTTCTCTGACTTCAAGAGAGGCCCAACCCATGTCACCCTGCGCTGCCTCATTTTGTGGTTTTACCGTGGGCTCCCAAAGCCAACCAACCTACCGATCTTTGACTAACTTCCAACCCCGACAAGATATCAGATTTCAAACATAGAATGGCATTTGCGAACGTTAGCGCTGGTACCATTACTCTTTTCCAGATTCCGCGTACCACCTCATACTTATTGTGGCCCCACAGTGCTCCGTGTTTTATTATTGCTCCATCCCGCTTCCCCTTTATTTTCCGATTCTCTTGGTGGGTGCTTAAGTTTTTCCTTCATTTATGTATACGCCGTGGTATATTGCTTGACTATGGGTTTGACTTGCAGTTCAAATTGACGCCAAGTAATCACTCGTCTCTTCATTAAAGATCATAATTCCTGATTTCTCTGCGCTAAATTAACACACAAGCACGCGAGCCCAAAAACGCCCTCTGAAGAGAGACGCAAGCATAGGCAGACAAATGTCGTATGCGTGAGTCAATCGAGCTTAGTTTCAGAATGAGGTACATCTGCAATCAGGGCGAGTGATGCCGCTCAGAACATGGCTACTTAAACTCGTCATCATCATCAGCCTATATTTTATGTCCACTGCAAGACGAAGGCCTCTGCCTGCGATCTCCAATTACCCCTGTCTTGCGCTAGCGTATTCCAACTTGCGCCTGCAAATTTCGTACATAAACTCGTATGGAGTGGATACTTGGATGCGTCGCGTAGAGCCGGGTGGCTTGGTTCCAGGAGTCTTGTCAGTGGTCACATCACATCCCAGCATTTTACTATTTCGTACTGCATGAAAGCTGCAGTAATGAGGGGAATAAAAGTTTTACTGCTTTAATGGAATAAACTATATATCTGACGGTCGTTTGCTGGAAAATCACAGAAGAAAAATAAACACAGAATATTATGGAAAAACCACAGAAAGACAAGCTAACAGAAAGAAGAAGAGAACAGGAAAGATATGCTACAAAAAATTGACATACATCTTTTTTTCTTGCCTTCTTTTTTTTTCACAAAAAAATTTAACAGTGTTAAATTTTATATTGCATAGGCGAAAAACTAGCGTCCCTATCTCTTCCATAGTAGTCGCGAGTGTCAAACCACAGCCTGTAGCCACGTTTAAGTAATATGTCTGTAACAAGGCTTGGCAAGAGGTTCAGTGAAGTCGCGGGAGTGTGTGTGATGCCTCGAGGTGTGCAGAAAGAAAAAAAAAGCACTCTAGGCATTCAACGTATGCGAGCCAATTAGGTTCGCTATCGAATTCGAGAGGGTGACAAGATAATTACGTAGCTGTTAGGCTATACCTGATCAGTGGAGATAATGACGCGCCCGGAGCACACTATTTGACCTATGGCCGCTGTTAGCGCGAGGCGAACTCGCTGTTCGCACGTATTCCATGGCACCAGTCGTCAAATACTTCTGTCCACACGATATACAGAACACCTTCAGACAGTGCTGGGGCAGCTAGGTAGGGTGGTGCACGACATATCAGCACTGCTGCACGTCGACTCTTGGGAATAACAGCCCCGTACTCACAGACCGAAACTTCTTGGTTAATGCCACGATAGAACTCATTGCGAGCGTCTAACGCTATATGGCCCTAATTACGACACTTCCAGCAGGACACTTTATTTATGGACGTGCACATACATTTAATCGGAGATCGCTTGCGCGACGAGGCCGTGTCGATAGCACCCACGCAAGGTAAAAACGCTGCTGATGCTGACGTAGAGAGTTGTGCCGACGCAAAATGGCTCGCAGACAATGAAGCGTTTCTGAAGCCCTTTTCATTCACGTGGCTTATTGCGATTTGTTTCCTTCTACCTATTTCATGCGATGCTAAGAAAGTAACTGGAGATTTGGCGTGCAGAAGCTGGAGTACGTGCTTGTGCTGACTGAACAAACCGCAGCACGGTAAACGTGTTGTTCTTGTTTCCCCGATATTTCCGGCAGTCCACTCAGATGTTCCCCATTTGAATCACTTCCCCGTCAGGACAGGTAACTTGACGAAACGTGTGCGAGACAACGGCTGCGTTGTAAAATTGCGCGCGAGCTTATCGAATACGCACAGCATTTAAGATTTTCCTACAGGAATCACTCGAGTGCACTGTGGCGCTGCAATCGTTCAACTATGTCATATGAATAATGGCATTGCTCTTCTTCTTTCTGGGGTTTTACGTGCCAAAACCAGTCTTGATTATGAGGCACGCCGTAGTGGAGGGCTCCGGATTAATTTTGACCACCTGGGGTTCTTTAACGTGCACTACAACGCAAGCACACGGGCGTTTTTGCATTTCGCCTCCATCGATATGCGGCCGCCGCGGGCGGGATGGCATTGCTCTATTCTACGTGCTTGTGGCTTCAGACGTTCTTATTGAAGTTATTTATTGCGGTTTACCTGTCCAAATTTCCAAGCAAACGATTTTCTCAACATAGCGAGGCAATAAGTCTCCGCGCCAAACCACAATCATTGCTAATTTTCTTGCATGCATAACGCAATACTTTGTTGAAGTCGATCCGATTGTAAATGAGCAACACCATCTGAACCAAGAAAGACAAGGTTAGGTAAATCCACAGCTGCCCCGCTGGCTGTGCCCTCCTGGCAGCTCCCGCGTGTAGACACCCCCGTTCCCTCTAGTAACTTCCGAACAGAAAACTATGGCGAATGACAGCTTCGTGAACTCGCCGATTAATTGACGAGTTCCTGCAACGTAAAATCCACCATATTAAAGTGGATCGCGCAGCATTTCCCCTATAGAGCAAGATGGTGGCCGCGATGACGTCAGTGCATACTTCCTGTACGTAACAGATAGAAAGACTATCAGCGTGTATGACACTATATGTATAAAATAGTAAGTGGTCACGAGAGAAGGAGTAGCCGGCGCACCGTCCGTCAATTTAAAACAAATACAAAGACATTAATACGTACAGTGCGCACCTTGTGCGCAGGCTGTTAGATTTACACGCATAAGTAGGGTAATTAAGCGCATAATGTCTGATCTCTACACTTTCCTCGACTTTTAAAATGTTCGCTCAAAAGCGCGCAAATATCACCCCCTCCCTTTGCGTTGCAGCCCTCTCCTTGGGTGTCAACAGAAGCCCAGCCACCGGGTACCAAAGCAGCGAGTGTCAGGGTGGGCCACGCAGGTTCGCGGTGTACCTCGCGCTCGTGATTTCGCGCAACGCCCGCTGCCGCATCGCCGGCGCTTTCACCAGGGCGCGGATCCTCGTCCCGCGTGCGTCTAATTCGAGCGCGAAGGCTCGCCGCGCGATAGTTGCCGCAGCCCGAGAGTGATCCCATTGTGTCGGCCACCTGCGAAATCGCGAGTCGGAAGTGCACCGCCGTCGTCGTCGCCGACGAGGCTCGCCACACACGCGGCGCCCTCGTCGCAAGCTGTGCATTCCTGGTGGCCAAGCACTGCCACGGTGCGTCCAACGAGCATTTATTTTCGCTTCTCTTCTTCTTGCGCCTCGACGCCTTCCTCTGTATATGCGCTTTCTTTCTTCCTCTCAGCATGCGGAAGCACTGAATGCTTCACGAAATTCAAGCCGAATCGTTTCGCGCAGCGTACTTTTTTATTATTATTATTCTGTATTTCCCTCATTGTTGTCCCGCCGTTGCGTTTGACTTTATCCCAAACGTTGTTTTCTTTGCAAAGCATTCCTCGCGCATTTCTCGACGCGCGTGAACGTTGCGCAGGTCGTTCCCGCTTGACCGGACGCGGCGAACCAGAAAAAGGGGAAAGGGCGCGCGCGAGGCAAAGGAAGAAGTTCTCTCTTCGGTACAGGCGCCGCTGCTCACGTGGAAGTCGGGAAATGAAAAAGAAAATGCGCCAGCGTACATAAGAGGAAGCTAGCGGCCGGCGTAAAGACAGTAGTCGCGCCGTGCAGCCGGATTATTCAACCGAGAACAGTGGAAGAGCAAGAAGAACCGCAGAGATAGACCGACCCCCCTGTACACGCCATTCCGAGAAAAAAAGGAGAGGAACGTGGAAGATGCAGCTACTGTCAGACCGCCAGAACAGCGACCGCGCGGTGAGGTTAACTATTCCGACTTTGAGTAACCATTTCCAAGCTATCTTGTGGTGCATTCTATTCATCCGCTACAAGCAGGCCTCAGAGCTGCTGGTAAAGTTAAGGCGCTATATTGACAACTCTTGGATCTATATTGCAGCCAGTAACCCTAAACGATCCACTTTCTTCACCTGTCCACTCCCGCAATAGTCACAGTAGAGGATCTCTTACATTCATCACCCATGACCTCCCCTAACCCTTTTCTTCCAGCGTTCTCCAGAGGACCAACGCATATCAAGACAAGCCTCATTCATTTTGTTTTATTAAACGTTTTCAGCCACAAAAGTTCTGTTCCGTACGATGCCTCCCAAAAGCTATATAGTGCGATGTCCAAAGTCGTATTATTAGGCAGCGGCATTCCCATTCAGATACGGATGAACTGTATAAAAAAAAAAAAGAAAAAGAGCCTGTGTACAGCAGCAGAGGCCCTGGTCGTCCATATTCTTCGGGTGTCTTCTGCGGCACTCCCGCAATATCGGTATTATTTATTGATTTATTTATTGTATTTATTTTTATTTATTTATTTAATAATACTGTCAGCCCATGAAGGGCCATTACAGGAGTGGAAGATACGAACACATACAGTAATAGAATATGACAAAAAAAAGCAACTAAATGAACAACTACAGTCGTCTCAGCAGGGATGCGAATCAGTTTAAGTTCTATGCACTATATAAGTTCCCCCCAAAAATAAGAAACAAAAAATGCACAGATACACCTTTAGCAAAGTTATGATTTACATATTAGTTAGCAGCAAAAAGAAAAACGTGTACACATTGTAAAAATTCTTCAACGCATAAAGCTGACATGACATCGGCATCATTCGGGAAATAGAAATTAAAACCAATTAAAGAAAGAAAAAGAAACAAAAAGCGAGTGATCACGTTCAGGCTACGAGTTACGACCTCTGTACACACACTATCGGTCGGCAAAGTCACCTTCATGGGAAGACACTAAGCAGAAGACGACGCAAATTGCGTGGTAGTATTCGTGCTCTGACGAGTACGCAGTCTGACCACGAATCAACCTGCAGTGTAAGATTTGCAAGACCCCATCTGCGTAGCGAATCGCTGTTCACGCCTCGTGGCTTGCACATTGTTGCGCGGTTCTACTGGGACACGGTATGCGCGAGGATACGCACGAACTGGTTCCGGGGCGCCGCGAAGAGTCGCTTCGGTCTGTTCCAAAGTACCGACCGAGACGCGCTTTGCTTTTCTGCCGGCCTACTCTGCATACGCTACGGCTATGCATGCGTTCGAACTGAGCTGGACTCGCGTGGAAGAAGCTTTGCTCAAAGACAAAACGAGAGCAGCGACACCGGTGGCCACGGATGAAATCTTCTATCCTTTCTTTTATTCTACACTAAAGTACTTGACCTACGAGACCATAATGAGATACTCGTTTCCTGTGCTACCAGAGCGCTCGGACCAAGTGCCGCACATGCATTAAACACAACCGGTCAATCACCGTGCGTCGCCGGGCCGTAACCACCGGGCGCCGTGCATCGACGGCGGTGCCCACCCCAGTCTTCTTTGGATCCCCACGCGTCCTATACACAGGATACGCTCTGCAGAGCGCGGCGCTCGCAGAGTGGTATCAGAAGTTTCGATAAAAATTGGGCTGCGGCATCCTATTTCAAGTTTGCCTTTACATGAATAAACAGAAAAGGTAGAGTGTTCAAGGATAACATACCCTCGCGAAAATACCCACATGAGTATTTTCAGAAAAGGCACATGCGACTAATGGGCAGGCGAACGTCCGTGCAACAAAATAACGGCGTCAGTGCATTACCCGTGCCGCTTCCAGGTAACTTGCTTTACTCTGAGTGAGTGCGCAATAAGAGTAGTGCACGCTATACGTGCTCCAGTCTAAGCATGTCTGGTGCTCTCAACTTATTAGTCGTAATTGTATGCCTATCCCCGCACAAGAGTTTCGGGAAGCGATTACGCCACACAGCTGTATCGCCAACAAGTGACTACAGGAATGTCAGAACCACGGAGTTTTCATTGATCTCTGGTTGCGACTTATATAACGAATCCTAGAAAGCAAAATGAAAGTGCTCGCCTTGCAATGACAACGCACTTAAGAGAGTCTAATTCGCGTTCGCAATAAAACAGAGTTGTCGCCAAACGCGAGAACGTAAAGCGGCAAGTTTCTAAGTGCAATGGTTTTTTTTTTTTTTTCATTCTTTTTTTACTGGTTGAAATGATTCGAATAACACTTAAAAAAAAAAAAGCTTTTTTAGCATCCCGACAATAAAGTGGTGTTGTATCTGGCTTTTTCTTTTACTGTTTCTTCTTTGCCGGTGGACAATTTCCGGAAACAAACTGAGCCGGATTTCGAAGCTGCTACATGCCGATTCCATGACTGTACGGCGGTTTACTGTACAAGGGATCGTTAGAGATGCGACTACAATGTACTCACAAAAACGCGTACATATAGCGAAAAAAAAAAAGATTTTCAAAAGATAGACAATCGAATAACGGGACCTCAGAGCATAAAGAGACGTGGCTGGCAAACATTATTGGCTAATAAATAAAAAGAAGCACGCCCTGTAGTTTCGTTTATCTGAAGAAAAAAGAAAGAAGAAGAAGAAATGGTACAGAGTTTTACATGTTAATATTTTTATCAAAAGAAATAAAAGAAACAATCACTTATTAGGTTAAAGTACTTCGTGAAGATCACCTATCACCCTCTACCCCTCCCCCTCTTTCGTTTTCTTTCATATCCGCAGCCAAACCTTTGGATCCCACATTAGCAGATTGCAAGCCACGCCACACTTCTGCAGTACATGGCCGAAACAGAGGACAAGCAAGTCATCTTGTCAGGGTGTCTGTCCTTTGCAAAGTATTTACTCAACATGAAAGATTTCATCACAACCCACAAAAAAGCCCCAAAGTCATAATAATGTAGATATTTTAGTTTAGAGTTCAACGCATTATGTCCTTAAAGATTATTTTATTTCTTATTCTTCACCTATTGTCGATAGCCGTCTCTGCCAAGAGGTCCAAATGCTTCTTAATTGCATAATTACCGTCGTAATCGCCAAAGATATGCGACCATCATCACGACAACCCCCACTCAGGGCTTCAAGTAAAACGCAGCCGAGGTGACACACAGGCAGGAGGTCAGAAGACGACACATTGACCACGTTCGCAACTATGACGTCATTTGAATGTAAACCACAACAGTACGGGAAATGACGTAACATACTGATTAGTAAAACACTACGCAACGAAACAAGCTTACACTGCTGACGCTGTCTTCCGTTACTAAGTCTGCATGCTTGGTTTGGGCATCACGTTCAGAAATGGACAATTACCAACCGCAGCAGGGGGGAATGTCGATGTTGTTTAAAGTTCAGCGTACAGGTCCCGCTTGCAGACAGAGTCGGCCGCAGGTTTACTTTTTCCTTCCTGTAGTGCCAAGCAAGAAGCCAACAACGCAGGCACAAAAACACGTGCGCACATCCTGTGACCGAGATGTGACATCTGCCATGTGACCCTGGGCAGTGACAGCTCGCGGAGGCAACAACGGGGCGCTGTGCCGGCGTCACTTCGGCACCGACATGTGAAGCAGCGCGCGTCGGAGCTCTCCCCGACGCAGCTGCACTTTCACTGAAAGCGCACGCACGCACGACACAGTGCGGTCACAGAAGCGTCCGCATTTGTATACAACACGAAACCGTACTCTTAAAAAAGCATCCAGCAGGCTGCGCTGCTTCTCGAGATTTCATACGGCTCCAAGCCTCGCACGCACTGCAAAGTACACTGCTATGTGTACGTCGAGTGTTCCTGCACATCCTGATGACATCTGCAACAGCCACACACAGGGAAGTAATTCAGTAACTCTTACTGGAAGCTAGTTGCTGTAACGTCGTGAATTCTTGTGCCTTGGGGAAATTTCCGGTCGTCATTCGCAAGAGGACTGCCGCCTCTCACGTGTAGATAGGGAACGGTGTAATGGCGCATCATGTGTAGGGAAAGCACGACGCCACTAATTATGGTCACATCGTACAAAGATCCAACGACTGCGTCTAGCATGACGATGAACCTACGAAGAGGAAGGTATAGACGTCAAACATTATGGGCAAAATATCGGTATCATATGTGGAAGGCTGACATCGTCGATTTGGTTGACAATGGCACTGATAAACAGATAACATCACAGAGACGAATTCCATGTTTTTGATTCATCGAATGCACTTCATCAGTGGGCAATTAGACGGCATGTTATTGACAGCAACAGTGGAACGAGTCCTCGGCGCGGGAAGGACCCGAGACAATGCATAGCAACACAACTGATGGAGACTAGCTTGGAAAGCCGCGTTGGAGACTGTCGGTCTATACACTGAGCTTTAGCGACAGTTATATACCCACTTCTTCATTCTTCAATAGTGAATCGACGGCGCAGAACCACTCGTGCGCGCGTGTGTGTGTGTGTGTGTGTGTGTGTGTGTGTGTGTGTGTGTGTGTGTGTGTGTGTGTGTGTGTGTGTGTGTGTGTGTGTGTGTGTGTGTGTGTGTGTGTGTGTGTGTGTGTGTGTGTGTGTGTGTGTGTGTGTGTGTGTGTGTGTGTGTGTGTGTGTGTGTGTGTGTGTGTGTGTGTGTGTGTGTGTGTGTAAACGCTTGCGTGCACATGCGTCCTCCTGAGGCCAGCTCTGACGCGTGCCGTTTAACACATATAAACCTCATTAAAGCATTCATTCGGAGGCTTATGCACTGGGCTCGATTGCTCAGCGAATCTCGGAGCAAGCGAATGCGCCAGACTGGCAATGCAAAGCGAAAGTGAGCACTGGGACATAGTGGTATTAATATTGGCGGGGTCCTTTTAAAAAGTTATTCTATGACTCTGTTAATACGCGTCGCCATGTACAGAGCTCTTATTAATTTTAATTGTTTCCAATGAATGCTTGGTAATGATGCACGAGCTTCTCCACTTTCCTTCCATTCGACAGTACGAAAGCTCCGCGACGCAATGACAAAAGTACGCAGTCACATACCGACTGTGTTTGCTCACTGTGGGCTCTCGTTTGCTGCAATGCCCACGTTTCAAATTTGTTGTTTCTTCCTTATGTTCTTCATTTCATCCGAGTAGTAAGTTCAATATAAGGAGAACTCGCAACGTTGAGAAGCCGGTAAATTGGGTTTCGGAGGCAGCATCAATTCCACGATGGGCGACCTCCGCCATCGCTTCTACAATAAGCAGACAGTTTAGAGCGTTTCAATCGTGTCCGTGACGCGCACAGAAAGGCCGGGGGATATCAAACAGTCGCCGCTGTGTTTCCACTCACCAGTAACAGCGGAAGCGTCGAAAAAAATGAACTTGATCAGGTGCCCTGTCACAGTTTCCAGTGCGCACGGATTCGAACCGCGGTGAGACCGATGCAGTGGTTCCTTGGCACAACAAACACGCACGGCTTTCTCCCGAGAGCTGCCGGGCACCGCTTGCGGCGATGACGGGCACAAAGCGAGGACGAGACAGCGGGGAGTGGAGCCGAGAGCGGAGACCAGTCGTGCGGGCTGGCGGTGCGAGCCAAACCTGCTGGCGCGGTTTATCGTCTCTTGCGGAGACGGCGGGCGTCGAACTGCGCGCGGACACCTGTTGCTGCGAGTAGTTCTGCCCTCTACCGCCAGATGCCAAAGGCGGCGCAACTATCGCAGTATTCAAATGGGATCCTAGCGGCCATTTTGTAGAGGCGGCATCGCATCTACGAGCGCCGCCGAGAGATGGCCCTCGTGGCGCGCGCGGAATAGGTAAAGGCTGGGAAGGAAGCTTTAGCGAGGGGACCGAAGCATACGAAATTTAAGTGGGAGGGCAAGTGTATCGTCCAAGGGCATCGTCCAGCTGACGAAACATGAATTTTTGTTTGCTTGCAATAAAAGTTTATTCGGACATTGACCTTATTTGGATGCATTGCACCCACCGCATTAGCTCACAAGTGAGTGTACCTACTGCGGAACGCAACGACGCGGATTTCCCCATTTGCAGTGGCAGCCACATTCTGACGAAGACAAAGTGCTACCAGTGGCGTGTGCCTACATTTCCTGAAACACTAAGAAGCCCCCACATATCCAAGTTGTTCCGCAGCTTCAGAATGGCTTGGTCTGAACATATCTGGGCGTCTCCACTAAGGCGTCCCTAATAGCACTTCGTACGAGGAGTATTGTATCACGTATTTCGTAAGCGAAATCACGCGCTGCATTCTTCACGGCTACAGTAAAAGCTGCTGAGATGGCATGATAATCAGCAATAGCTGTTCGATCTGTATAGAATTGCCGATACGGCCCTCAGAATTGGATTGAGTAAGCGTTTTAGAAAAACGATGATAAAGCGAGGTAATAGAAATATAAACCACTGTTTCCGACACCAAGCAAAAAAAAAAAAATAGAAAAAAAGAAAGAAAAGCGCAACGTATCACGCGTAACCATTTAGTCAAACACCAAATAGATAGAATGCGGCTTTCTTTTTTTTTTTTATGTTGCGTTCTAGTGAAACTACCTGGCAAGTACACAGTCACGCGGTAGGTCTGGACTCTCATCAACGAATCATCGTTGGCTGAATGATGACTCGGTGTCCCTTTCATAATGCAGAATACAGTAAATGAGAGATGATTGGCTCAATTATACGAAGAAGTTAAGCCCATTCTGCACACTGCATGTATCTATAACGAAATTACCATCCCGAATTAAAAGAAACTTACAAAAGAAATTTTTTGAACATTACCTCCGCTTCATAGCAATATCCGTGCGAGTGCCGCGGGAGAAAAAGCAGCTCTTAAAAACGAGCTTGAGGGGTACGCCTTGTCTGACATTTGGCATATCAGTAATTTCGGATATGCAGATTCCTTTACAAGGAAATACAGACATGTGCAGGCTGACTTAACGTCCAATTTAAACATTTTTTGATAATCACAGGCAGGGTCATGAGACACCTATACATAGGTATGGATGTATATCTGGTTCTATTATTATCGACAGCGCAGAACCATGGTTCTTGCAGCAACGAATAACCCAACTGAAGCCAATTCTCAATACACATGTCAACACAAGTGCCACATCTCAAAACGGCTCTAGCTAGGTCGTCGTTGCGTGACAGAGCTTCACGAGGGCCACAACGATTCTGTCCATTGCTTTTTTTTTTCTTTTTTTTTTTTTTCGTGCGTAACAATCGCATGGACACGTTGTCGAGTACGATCAGGCGATCGCGAAAGTACTTCCTTAATCGTCTGTCCCAACGACGGCTTGTTTTTCCTGTTGGGCCACGCTGCGGTTACGCTGACGAGCTTAGAAAGGACCCTGGGTAAGGAAAGCAAACGACGCTTAACGTGTGCTGCTGCCTGTATTTCTTTACCAAACACACATATAGAAACACCGCTTTCGATATTGTGAACCGACGGTTACACATCAGAGCACCAGCTCACTAGGTTTTGCGGTAGCTTTAGACATACTTAAATCGGTGATTAGTGCAAGGATGCTTGAACTATTGTTGTAGTGACATCACATAAATGTAACCCCACTGCCGAGACTGAGCGAATCGGTTAATTTCCACGAGGACCAGTTTCAACTGACTTCTTGGGCGCCTTCTGGGACAACGTTCATTCCCCTGGTGGGTCATATTTAAACCAATACACTATCAAGCGTTATTGACAACGAGTGCTTTAAAACAACGACTGGGAACGCGTCGGCACATTTCATGTGTAATGGTTGGCACTCCCATCCTAATTCACGCGGTGAATACCTCACGAAACTCACAGACACGCGACTGTGCCAGGTTGAAGCTGGCAATGAAGCCAACATGCTGTAGGTGTCTGTCACAGTAATCTCAGAGCGTTCCCCGGTATGGCTATGTCGTAATATGAAGAGAACGCAGGAGAGCGGGTAACCGGGCCAGTTGGTACAGATTCGTGGTTGTTTTGAAGCGCAAACGCACACAACGAAGAAGAACGAGTTTGCGCTCGTTGTGCCTCGTTCTTCTTGGTTGTGCGTGTCTGCGCTTCCAAACAACCACGAAGAAGAGAACGACCCGATGAGTGCATCAAACAGATGTCACTTTATTCTCCACAAGTCTCGTGGCCCGTGTGCGTGCCGCTCTGCTGCACTTCATCGGCATTTTCGCTATCTCACGTAAATGGCGCTGGAACAATAATAACCGGATGACCTACGGTTCGAAACACGCATCCAATATGGGTCAGAATGGATCCGTAACCGGACGTTACCTACCTGCAATATCGATGTCGATTCGGCGTGCATTAAATACAACTGGTCACAATTCGTGACCTGATCGTCGTTATAAATGTTCATTCAACAATTCAATCAACAAGTCTGTGCCCCGTCAATTGTCACGAAAGATATACACGTCAACAACCTGGAAATAGCATTGCAATATTGTGTAGCGTTCTTTTAGACTTAGTGCGCCACCTCGGATTTCGCCGAGTGATTTATACTACGTTGTAAGATGAGTCATTTGCGCACTTTCCGCATCGCATCGGTCGTCAAGTTCCTCTCAAAGTGGGCCGGCCACCACGTGCGATACGCACTGGAATCGCGGTGTGGATCAGCGCACACACTGTTAGGCGGCTTTCACCGTCACCCCGACGGAGGCCGTCGAACGCTGCAATACCAATTAGCGCGTGAAAAGGAGCCACCGACCTGACCACACCACTGTGACTGCGTCGCCGGCTGACCTTGCCGACAGAATGCAACGATGCTGTCCAGACCAGAGCGAGCCACGCACGCAAAATCTCTGCCCGTCTGCGGCTCGGTGGCACGCAGACAGTGCCGCACTTTCACCATTCAGCTCGGGGCGTTTCGTATTCCCGACTCGAGCGTCATTGTGCATGGCGCCGAGTGCGCGCAGCGCTGGTCAAGCGTCCTCCTGCCGCTGTTGGAGCGCAGCGCCGACGCCTTCGACGCCGGCCTTTGTCCCACTGTCTCGCAGGGCACAATACTGCAACGCGAACCACGCGACAATGGCGACCTGCAGCCCGAGCAGAGCACGACCGAGCTACGAGCTGCGGGCGTCACGTGCACAGATGCCCAGCGTCCGCGACAGAACGCAGACGCACCGCGTGGCTACCTCGCCCCGCAAAGAAAGCTGGACGGTCGAAAGGCTGCGGCGAAGAAGGCGAGGCTGTAGCCGACGGCGTTGCGAGAGCCTTCCTTCCGGCGAGCGTCGACGAATCGCGCTGCATTGACGAAAGGCTGCAAAGCGAACGCAGGGACAGCAGCCGCTGTAACTATACCCTAATGCACCCGTAATTGCCCAGTTAACAAAATGAATGAATGGGGTCTTCCCCCCCCCCCTTTTCTTTTTCTTTTTTTCTTCGAAATAAACGTAACCAACATAACACTGATTTAGTCTCCTAGAATAGTGACGGATACTCCTTTTCCCCTAATAGCAAAGCCAATAAGAACAATATTGTAAAATAAGAAATAACAACACTGGCTCGAGAAATCAAGAGCGCAGCTAGAAAATAAATGAACTCCACATATACTCCCAGATTCACTAGAATATACAAAGACAAAAGACAAAGACATGTTGCACAGTACACTATAATATACTCCTCCCACCTAGAGTGACACCGAAGAAAGCTGCTCAACTGGATTAGTAAATTTCTTTCCTGGAATATCAGAACGGAGTGAGCGGAGTCTTGGTGAGGCAGAAAATTCCACTGCCATCTCATCGTGACGTCGTGAGATTTGGAAAGCGTCTGCTCAGGACCAGTAAACAGTTTATCAGCAACACTCCATTCCAATGGAGAGCCCACCTCGCGAGCTTTGAGAACTTCTGAACAAAAGCCACGCGGAAAGACCATGAAATGCGTGGCTTCATGCTAACGTACCCGCGCAGCGGTGCCAAGTTTCATTGAGAAAGTTTGCCTTTCTTTTTACCTACTAATAAACGAAATTTTGCCGCCAGAAAATACGCATCGAGTCCTGGAAGAATGCTTCGCCGCCAGACAAAGCAAGTGTTGCCCTTCAGGGCCGGTATTTTGTAGCGATGCGTTATGCTTTATTCAATACTAGTCTTATCATCCACCGCTCACGGCCGGCTGATCCCATTGATAACGTGAGCGGACCGCCGCTGTGACCACTGACCAAGCGCGAAAAGGCATTAGCATCGGAAAGGCATCGCTACAAAATACCGACCCAGTATCCATCTGACGAACACGTATTCTGTTTCACTGCAGTACAAGGGTGCTTACGGTGAAAGCCGCTTTCCAAGTAAGAAGGAGCGGAAGGGAGGGAGAGAAAAACGGGAAGGTCAACCAGTATAGTATATAGACCGGCTGGCTAGCCTTAGCTGGGCTAAGGAGCTAAAAGGAAATAAAAGTGATAGGAGACACGAGCTCAAAAAAAAAAAAAAATCTGCAAGTGTGCGCGATGTAGCGCGCGCCAGCTCCAGGCAATATTTCCGGCAGCGCATGCAATTTCATTTCTCGCTGATTTTAGCTCCAGGAACACGCCTTCGCATAGTCTACGGCCACGCTAGGGGCGAACAATAATGAGCTTCAATCGCAGTCTGAGGCACGAACACGTCTAACCATTACGTCACACGTAGCAGTTGAGTACTCGAAATAATTTGCGCGAGGAACAACAGCGGGCGCGGCATAGCAGTGCACATCCTGTATAGCGAAGCCGAACACGCTGTCCTAAAAGCTCGGCCTCCGAAAAGCGCCACGTCCAGCGTGCCGTGCTTTGCGGTGTGTTTTCGCCAGCCCCGCGGGAGTGGCATCGACCAAAGTGCTTGGCTCGTTAAATCACTCGGCTTGTACGATTTCATTTTATTAACAAGGCAAGCGTAGTGGCCACTGCTATGGCTAAAAGTCGTACGTGACAACTTTACATAACGCGGCACTAACAGCACCCAATTTGCATCATTTAAAGAAACCTGATGATGACGTCACCTTTCCACGTCACTATACATCCTGTCCGCGCTCACCTCAGCATCACAACCATTTTACTCTCAATGAAAATGAGACACCCGATAAAAATTGGGCACTCGAACCAAGGTAAGGCATCTGTGTATTTCTTTCCTTCGCGTGTTAACAGTGTGGGTGGCTAAAGTGTGTGGCGTCCACAATTGTCCAAGTTAAACAAGGTTATTAACAAAGAAAGAGATATCCCATCTCGTTGTTCATGTCCTTCATATGTGTACTCCGACTGATATTTCTTTCATATTGTTACGTGTGGAAAGACACAGACAAAAGAGGCTATTTACACGCCATTTACGCTGGAGCCAGACCACCACGCGACATTCGCTCGCGCCACGAGCCCAGACACATCATCGTCTTTCTCGCGGCGGCTCGTCTCTTGAGCATCTGTCGATGGTATCGTATAATAATACACTCCTCGGCGGCAAAAGCACCGTCACGGTGCTGTTAAATATCTATGGCGTCTATTACTCACACCACACTATACGCATTATATTAACAGGGACCCAGGCTCCCCGACTTGTAAACAGTGCGGGGCCTATTCATCAAATAAACACATTTTGTAGGAGTGCCCTGCAAACGCCATCTTCAAAAAGACAATACTTTCCACATTACCACACAACCAGCGTCCTGGCAGCTGGGAGGAGTGGACCACTCCCCCACGAAGGTTTGAAAAACTATGGTGGCCGCTTCTGGTGCAGCACGTCAAGAACGTGCTGGGCCAGGAGGCATGAGCCGGCCAGGAGGCCCGGACTTGGGCTTTAGTTCCTTCGGGCCCAATAAATGTTATTTCTCTCTATATGGCGCGTGGAGAGTTGTAGAGCCTGAGTGTGGCGACGTGGACGATGTCACTGGTTGTCACAGCGGTGGACGTAGTGGGCGTGGCTAGAAACATTTTACAGGTGACATTGGTCACTTGGCGGAACACGCGATATAGGCCTGTGTAACAGGAGAGGAGTTTTTCACAAAGGCCAACTTTACGAGATGGTGACCACAGCAATATGAGGGTGCCGAGCGCAAAATGGACGTCACGGTGACGGAGGTCGTATAGCGGTGCTTCTGTTTGTCTGGAGACACTTACAAGATCATTTAGACGACAAGCGGAGCCGTACGCAATACCATCCTTATTTTCACAAGAACGTGGCATCACGTGACGCAAGCGTCTATACCTTTAGGGTTATTGGAAAACGAAAAACTGGGCGTAATTTTAGAGTGCGTCGAGGCGCACAGGCGATAAGGAAATATCGTCATGAGTAAGACAACATGCACCGACTGAAGCCGACCGAGTCTTAAACATAGCTCCGAGCGAACTGTTAAGTTTGTTGCATCATGTATATTCCCTCGCATACGTACGCACCAAAACTGGCCAAATATTTTTATGACATACGTGTGTCAACACCTAACACAGTTTTACCTTCGTACATAAATATTATGTTGTTGGCGTCTTGTAACTAAATAAAAATTTCTAGCCGGGGTTTTACGAACAAAAACCACGACGTGATCGTGAGGGAAGTCGTAATCGGGGACTCCGGATTAATTTTGACCACCAGGTTGCATTTCTGCTAACGTGCTTAGTTTGATAGGAGCAGAACGCCAGGCGACGTTCTTTTTGTTTGTTTGTTTGTTTGTTTTTTCTCTTTCTTTTTTAGCGCACACCGGAAAATCTACTACGAAAAAGGTTGCATTCTAAAGCAGTTTCAATCCATGCGCATTCTACACGCGTATACCAGCTAACCACTGCAGCTGACTGAAGCAACGGTGTTCGCGCATGCAAATGAACCGCAGTGCACGCCTAGTCGGCGCGTTAACCGCCGGCAGCCGCCAAGCGGCATCGCGCCATCTGATCGCGCAGCGCGCCAGAGGAGCAGCCGTGGCACGTGACCTCACGCCGGTGAATCGGGGACAAGGGAACTCGGCAACCGATCGCGACCGAGCTTCGCTGGCGCCGCATCCGTTCTACCGAGGGGCGGTCATCGATTAATCGATTTGTTCGAGCTCTGCATCACCTGTAGAGGGGGGCCTTCCGAGAAACCAGCGAGCGTCTTCCGGAACACCCAGCGGGAGTTCGAAAACACGCTGGCCGCACAAAATTAAGGCCAACAGGAGAACAGCGGTCTCAGAACAAGCCCAAATAAGTGGCGTACCTTTGCCTGCAAATATACGGGCAAAACAAGCCGGAGATAACATCCGAACAGCACTTGGCATTAATCTCACTTGCGTGAGCAATAAACAAAGTACTGCACCAAGACACCCTTTACACGTTTTTCGGGAGATTAGAGATGTACAATATTCTGCAAGGCACGCACTTATACTAGTAAAGAAATCGTTTCTCAGCTGGTCAAACGATTAGAAACTAGCATCAACAGTTGAACTAGACATAATGCAAAAGATAAGCCAATCCGAATGACCGCGAATGTGCGCGCCAACAGCGCCAACGCCACACCGGCGAGTTCCTGGATATCACCCACTCTCGCCATACAAGCTCCTTCCATCCCCCGAATTGGCGCCTGCCCCTGCGTCGATAACAATGCACTCCTGGGTAATCTTTGCCGGGAAAGCATGTGATAAAAAAAATTAATTACATACCTCCCAGGCTCCACGGTTGGAGTATTAAGTGATGTGTGGATACAATGTAGCTATACAAAAGAAAGAAGAGAACAACCTTAAACAGTACTTAACGCAACACAAAAAAAAGATAACAAAACAAACAAGGCCTTCGCTATCATAAGTTAAGCGGAATGAAAATAAAACAATGGCGAAAACAGAGCACAACGTTATACAATACTTTATATTGGTAACGAATGCAACCAATGCCATAACGAAGAGGGTTCCAGAGTTTAATGGCGTGCGATCAAAGCATAACGCCATGAAAGCGTAATATGGAGGTTAAAAAAAGGGGGAAAAAAAGAAGACACATAACTGACCCATCCTTCTCCACCGGTTATCTAGTGGCGCCTTATTTTCGACAAAATAATTAAGTCTGCCTTCCCCTTAATCTCAGGTACATCACCATGTGTTCTATGCTGCGCTGTTTTAATTTCTTTTTTTACAGCGGAGCTGTTATACGCTTGGTTCTGGCCGTTTGTGTGCGTAGGCAAAAACGATGGCGGCCACACCCCAGAGCTCACGACCGGCCGATCCCGGTGATAAAAACGGTGATAAAAGCGTATCGCCGGGTATGCCTTAACTACGTTTAATCGCGAGGAGTGTTAAAACTTACTATGATAAAAAAATATCGTAATGAAGAAAGTGAAACCGGAATAGGCACTGTTTATCAGGGATTGCGGTTTGACGTCACGGGCTCATAGGAAAACCACGTAACCTTAGCTGAGTTCCCTTCCACCCGTGCAATGGATAGGCCGCGTGCGGTGAGAACTGCGGAAGTACAGCGCGCCTACGAACAACACCGTCGTGAACGGAAGCGGGAATGTGTACGGAGACGGCGGGCGGTGCATAATACGGTCGAAGATCGTGCCGCAAACGCCAAGCGTATTCACCTTTGGTTCCACTGCCATCGTAATTGTGGGTGTTTTCAACATAGACGTGTCTCGGCCAGACGGAAAGTGGTTCATGGCGTTTCTCTTGGAAATGTTCGGCATTCAATGTTACACAAACATCAGTGTGCCCACGACGCGTCATCGGTCGTGTATAGACCTCACAGGCAGCTCCTCTGGTCATCCATCTTCACAAAGTGGAACGGCTCTGATGTTTTTTATTTTTTTATTTTTTTGCCATACGGAAATCGTGGTCGATTGTCTGACAGACCATAGTGTCCTTAGTTTGAAACTATTCAGTTGCCCTTCGTCAGGCCTCGAGAGCAAGTGCGGCAGAACCAATGGAGTAAGTTGTACCCTTCTTGTAACCAAAGCACCCACTTTATGTCCGCATTAAACAAAGGTGCGTCAGTTTAGCTAACTTGTTAGTATACCCTGAATTGTTACTCGCAAGCTGGCTGAAGCCAGTTTTCGCCGCTACACATATCATTAGTTTAGTCGACGAGCAGACAGCCACCACGGCCCTATACATACCTCGAAACCGCGAACAAATTATGTAGTCGGTTATTATTATTATTATTATTATTATTATTATTATTATTATTATTATTATTATTATTATTATTATTATTATTATTATTATTATTATTGATATGATATTATATATAGCAATTTTACTGACACTCCAGGCGCATTTCTACCATCGTCGTCGCCGTGATGTTCCGTATGAAGTCCAAGGGCGATAACATTCTCGCCGCGCGCCGTATGCTGTGTGTGTGCGAGAGTGAGCCGACGATGGCAGCTCAGCTCGCGCGCGCGCGCAAGGGAGAAAAGCGGGGATGAAGCGCGCCGTCTTCCGTCGCGCGCAAAGCACCGGGCGGAGGGGAGGGAGGCAGCAACTGCTTATCTTGCGACCGCGCGCAAGAAGAATCGACGACCGCGGCTCAATATCGCGCGCGCAAGGGAGGAATGCGGAGAAGCAGCGCGGGCGGGAGGGGGTGCGGCTAACTTTGCGCGGCCGCGCACGGTCACGCGCACCTTATCTTGAAAGCGATATACAGGCGGCTCATACCCTTGTGCGTGCTGTGTATTGCCGCTCATGCAGTTTGCGTTGAAGCGGTAGACAGCACGAAGGTCATTTCCCTCGATGCTGCTGCCGGGCTTCCTGACGCCAGCGTTCTGACAGCGAGTGTCCGCGGTCATCGAATGTTATGTGTTCATGTTTGCCTGTGGGTGCTGACACCATGCTGTTAATTTAGTTAGTAAGCTAATGTTTCCAAGTTTATACGGCCGATAAAACTACTATCCTTACTTCGTAAGCTTAGCTGTCGACTAATTTGCTTTCGCAACCGATGCTTCGCCTTTCAGGCAAAACTGCGACTTTATTATTGTAATTATTATTATTTCTGCCCTTACTTCGCTGCTATGTAACTGCGCTGACCTTCTTTGAGTGATATGTGTTCATGTTTGCTTGTCCACGCGTGACACCATGCTTGTTAATTTAGTTGCCTGTTCACTCTTTTCATAATTGTTCTTATTATCCATTGTTTGTTTTCTCGTATTACGCGTTGTTCTCGCTTTTTGTTTAACTTTTTGTTGTTTTTTTTACTTATATTCTCCTATATTTTTTATGTATGCATACGCCAGCAATCAGACCACAGGGTTTTTCCTGCGCACGTTAAATGATTCATTGATTGTTACTATAGCGTTACTATAGCATCTGTAGGCTGAACGGTTTGGTTTTATTGTGATAACAATTATAGGGACACTCCAAGCGAATTTTCACCGTCGTCGCTGTGAGGTTGCGTAAAATATTTAGGTATTACATATGCCATGCCATGCTATAGGACATGCTGTATATGCGAGTTATATTGCCACATCATTCTATCACTACAGTTAATGATACCAGGTCTTACATTCATGACAAAATATTCCTCAGTATTTTGAGAATGGCAGCCCACAAACAAATGTCTTGAAACAAAGCACAGAGAGCGCATGCTTTTTAAAAATCACAAATCTTATCAGACTTCAATAATAAAAGTGCGAAACAATAACAGAGCTCAAACCTGAAAATGGCATAATTTTATTGGCGCGGCTGTGCACTACCTCTGGGATCGGCCCAGGAAAAAAGACTTGAAACATACGCGATACGGAAAAGCGCTGGTAAAGTCACTAAGAAAGACGTTGACCTTAATTATTAACCATAAATGAAATTGTCCGATGGCAGTATTCAAACAGAAGACCCCCCATAGCACAACAGCTCGTGTTTACTTAGTTTACGTCTACTTCAATTCACACTGCCACTAGAGCTACGAGTCTTACACTACGTGTAATATTCTAACATGTTGCTATCGCATTCATTGCGTCGCCCTTATGGCGAAACTACATTTTTTTATGAATGTAGGGTAGCAAACCAGACCTTCGCCTCTGATTAACCTCCCTGCCTTTCCCCTTTATTTTTGTCTCTCTCTCTCTCTTATGATGGCTCAAACCCCCTATGTAGGATTGGCCAATAATCAAACGAGTTAGTAAGACCATTAGTGAAATCCCAAGGTTGCACACACACACACGTTGCTACTATTTCTTTTTAATTGCGCCTTGCGCGAAGGTTGCCACGCGTGAGTCGTGAAGATGAATTTTGTTTTTTGTGGCACAAGTATGGCCAAAGAGCGCCACGCCACAGTTAGTGAGTTAACAATGGAGTAGTGAATAATGTATTTGGCTGCGACATGGCTGTAGAAGGGCCTAGAAAACAGTGGCTGTAAAGTCCGTAAAACGCATATGCAATAAAATTATGGAAATGACCAATGAATGTACTCTAAAACAAGAAATACATTGAGAAGGGAGGTTAAAATGAACTACAATATGCCCTTTGTGAAAATTTTTAAAAAACACTACTGCATTTCCAGGGCCCTTGAAACGCAAGGGCCTGGAAGCATTTGCGTTACAAAGCGATCCTATATCGCAGCAGCAGCCTCTTGAAAGAGGCTGCGAATGTCTAGTGCCTATCACTTTCAATAGAGCAAAATAATTTAAAAAGTTTGCAACTGATTTGCTATCGAAAAACGGCTCTTCTCCAAGGAACATTGCCGGATGGCGAGGAATATGCTCCCTGTTAGCTTAGGGGAAATACTTTCTACGTAGAAGTTCTGCTTCCTGGCATTCAAGGAAAACAGGAAGGACGGTGAGCCGCTCCCATCTGCCACAGGTTGGAGGCTCATCACCAGTCAGCAGATAATTGTGGGTACCATACGTGTGCCCCATTCTGAGTCGACAGCATAGGACATCGATGTGCCGTGTTTTCGTTGTGGAGGTACAAATACCTAACTGTGGTGTTATTACGTATAGCTTATTATTGGTTTCAGCCTCCCACAAACGTTGCCAATGATTTTTCAGTTTCTTGCGCACAAAAAACGCTTAAGATCTTCGGCAGGGACAGCCGCGGTAAAATTAACAGCTTCCGATGCAACTGATGTAGCCATTTCGTCGGCAAGCATATTACCCTCTATTGTCCTATGCCCAGGAACCCAGCATACAATCAGATGTCTATTAGGTGAATAAATATAGTGCGCAATAAAACGTGCAAGTCGTGCACGCAGGGTCGTACAGCAGCCTATAGCGACTACAGAGCGATGTGCCTTTAAATACTCTCACAGGGGTGTGCGAGAGGGTCTCGCTGCACACGTGATGCGCCGCGGGGAAGCACGCGGAGCGACGCGTTCCCACGGTATAGACCAGCCACTGCACGCAACAAGCGCGCGTGGCGCTCCGTGCAGGAATCTAGGTTGTCCAAACGCGGGGCGACCCGACCACCACGATGGGACCTCGCGAAGAAGTGCCGAGTCAGCCGCGCAGAGCGAGGCTTCGACGAGTGGCCGGCCGCGCCATGCAGCGGGATGTGGCGGGGGAACACACGCGCGCGCGGAGCGCTGTCTGACGGGTCCTTGGACTACATTCGGCTGACGGCAAGGCACGCGCTGGGATGGGCACCCGGCACTAGTTTTCGGAACGCGGAAGCTATACTGAAAAGTGCGCACAAGTTGTGGACGGGGAGGATCGGCGATGTCCGTCCGAGTCGCGCGACTGCGTTTGAAGGTTTCTGCCGTTGTTCCATTCAACAATTGTTTACGGTAAAGCCTTTTGCACCTTCGCTGGCTTGTCCCGTGGTCATAACCTGCAGGCTGTAAAAAAAAAATTATTGCACACGATATCGGGTCAAACTACACTTGCGAAAGGAGAAGCCGTAGTTGAAAACTGTATACTAATTCTGACCGGTTTGTGAGCACCGAAATATCTGACGCGAGAGTTGGTCAAGGGTAGCGATAAAAGTTTATTTCATGCTGTTTTCGTGTCTTCTGGCGCACCTACCATCGTGTTTATATGCCACAAAAGGTCACAAAGAAAAAAAAAACTTCATTTGTTCCCGGCATCAACGATTCGATCATCAATGATTCATCAACGATGCATCGACCCCCTGATTCGCTACGTCCTCTTCCCTTTAGGACGAGGGTGTACCCATGGCAAACCAGGGTTTCAATGCTTGTGCCCAATTTCTTCAGCCGACATTCGCTTGAAATAAATATATAGCAGTAAGAAAATTGCGGTTTCAAAATTTCTTTGAGCTGAATTTCTTGCTATGTGTATAGAACGTCTTCATCCCGTCGACTTGCTCGATTTGAGCAAGGAGACACTCGCCCGCTTCAGCGGCGTCCGTTGCTTCTTGCGCCTCTCCCTGCGTATATCACAAATACACGGACCGAAGACACCCGTTTACGTTTCTACGTGCAGTTCGGCGTCGACCCTCAACAAGTGATTGCGGCGCCGTTGGAAAGCATCTTCAAACACACTGCCCCCATACAAGACCTCGAGAGGCCAGTTCGGCACCGCGGGAGCACAGTTTTGAGAAGTCGCATTTCATGCTAGGTCGCTGTCCAAGCTATTACGTCGTAGCGGTGCTGCCAAGGAAGGCGGCGCTTTGGCAAAAGAAAATACACCGGTACACGGCTAATCGCACCGACTGAGTGCCGTAGGGCTTAATATTAGTTCACGCCAGTTATGGTCACTTCGCGCACTACTGAGCGTTCTAACTACTTAAACGCTCTCGAATTTTGGCCCCGTCGAAACAAGGAGGAAGTCGGCAACTCGGAACAGAAATGACGACGTGGGGACACTGGTATAACACACCGCCTCAGGCTCTGTTTCGAAAAGATGGGTTTTTTTTTTCTTTGCGTTATTATGTCCAGCGAACCGAAAAAGCGAACGTTATTGCGAGCCATCCAACCACGCAGTCAGCACCAGCGGAATGAAGCAAACTTCCCGACAGCGCGGCCCTCTCTAAGCGTTCGCCCATTACAGCTGCACTGCAATTACTAAGGGCCGATGACTTCACGCGTCGATTTGAAATTAGTGCGGCCGTGTTATTTCACTTACTCAGACCCCGAAATGTAGTATTATGCAGTGCAGATGATGCGCATACGCCAGACAAGTAAGGCTAGTATATACGAAAGTTTATCTTCAGTTCGTTCCCTTTGCTTGTAACGAACTGTGGAACACTATCAGGAACTCTGGGAACGACCAGTACGTGGCGAATATTACGGAGCATGCTGGACCCGATGAGCACACGTACTGAGAATAACAAGAAGCTCCAAATTATAGCAGACAACTTCGAGGGTACAGACCAAGATCTAGTCGATGCTCTTCAGAACAAGTACATAGGACCCTCACCCGCGATGGGATCGTCCTACACGACGAGACAATACGCGGGGGAGGCCAACCCTAAATTAGACGAAGAAATAACGTACGCGGAAGTGTATGAGGCGGCACAATACGCAGTTAAAAACTCGGCACCGGGCCCAGACTCGATCACAAATTCAATTATTCGAAACATGGATTCGGTAGCCCTAGCGAAAATAAAGGTTTTTAATAGCGAGTGCTGGGCCAAGGGAGACTTGCCCCAAGAGTGGAAATTGGCTAAAATAATCATGATCCCCAAACCAAAAAAGAATCCCTCGATCGATACGCTCCGGCCGTTATCGCTCACGTCCTGCCTGGGTAAGCTCTATGAAAGGGTGATCCATAGCAGATTGCAGCGATACCTGGAAGAGTGGAGCTGGTTCCCGGACTCCATGATAGGATTTCGCACGGGTTTATCTTGCCAGGACGCGTTCCTCCAACTTAGAGACGAAATTCTAACTAATATAGCGCACGGCGACGAGAGATTAGTCCTAGCACTAGACCTCAAAGGAGCCTTCGACAACGTCTCTCACGCCGCAATATTGGAGGAACTCGAACTCGCGGGTTGTGGTGAGCGCACATATAATTACTTAAGAGCGTTTCTTTCCAACCGCGAGGCGAGCATCAGTATTGGCCAAATCACATCGGATTTATTTAAAATGCCTAACAAAGGAAACACCTCAAGGAGCGATAATATCTCCTCTGCTCTTCAACATGGCGATGTGTCGTCGCGCGCGCGATCTGGATCGGATACCCGACCTAGGTTACACGCCCTACGCGGACGACGATCCCGCTGTGGACGAGCAGAGGTTCACTAGGGGATAAAGAATACACGCTCCAAACCGCGGTATTAGCGGTGGAGAAATTTTCCCGAACGAGCGGGCTGAAGTGCGCGCCCGAAAAATCCGAGGTCATCCGGATACACGCGAAAGGCTACAAATCCAGAGGATCCATTAACATCGTAGTTGAGGGCCAATCAGTCCGAGAGGTACCCACGATGCGAGTCCTGGGTTTGTGGCTGCAGAGCGACAGGAGAGCAGTACAGACGCTCAAAACCCTAAAATCCACAACCCACAACATAGCTCAAATGATACGTCGCGTGACGTATCGAAAAGTGGGAATGCGAGAAGACGATATATACCCTAAGGCTCGTACAGGCCTTAGTGGTTAGTCGAATCACGTATGACTTACCGTACCAAATCCTGAACAGGGAGGAGGAAAGGCAGGCCAACACAATAATCCGAACCGCTTTCAAATCTGCTCTGGGCCTGCCTAAATGTACTTCCACAGAGCGCATGTTAGCTTTGGGAGTGCACAATACTTTCGACGAACTGAGGCAGGCCACTCTGATGCGACAGAGGGAACGCCTCAGCTTCACAAAAACTGGTAGAGCAATATTGGCTAGACTCAATATCCCAGCATACCCCATGTATCTCACCGAACAGGCCGTACCTCTCCATCCTTCGGTGAGATCCAAAATTACAGTAGACCCAATTCCGAAGAATATGCATCCCGAGTACAACAAAGAAAGGCGCAAAGCACGCGCAGAACACATTCAATCAACATACTCTAATAACCATAGGTACAACACGTACTACACGGACGCAGCTGTGTATGCAGAGGCGACCGGGCAGCGCTATCAAAGGAGGTACGCACTGGCAGTAGTGAACGTGATCTGCCAGCAGCAAATAACCGCATCGGCCACGGCGGGATCCCCCACCTCGGCCGAAATATTAGCCGTGGCGATCACACTCGCTCATGCGGAGCGTTCGCAAAGGGACTCGGTCGTTGTCACGGACTCGCAGGAGACGTGTCGCATGTTTCTTAAGGAGCACGTGACTGCGGCTAGCCTCGCGATAATCCCCAAATCCTTCAACCACCGTCATCGCCTACTCTGGTGCCCGGGCCACGCGGGGGTACAGGGGAACGAAAAGGCTAACGCGTTAGCTCGAGGGTTTACTAACCGAGCGACCGCGTCCTCTTCTAACCCCAACCACTCGCACTATCCCTCAGAAAATCCTACCAATTTAAATGCCAAAGACATGCTTGCTCATCAGCGCGGAGTCCACAGAAAATACCCGCCGCCTCACCCACAACTTAGCGGGGAAGAGGCCGCCGATTGGCGTAAAATACAGACTCGGGTATTCCCCCATTTAAAATTGCTAAACGCCATGTATCCCACTCGTTATAGGGCCAACTGCCCTTGGTGCGGTGGCATACCTACCCTAATTCATGTAACTTGGGAGTGCGCTAAGCACCCTCATAGACCAAATACCAGTGACACAATGGAGCAGTGGGAGGCACAGCTCGCCCGCTCCGACCTGGCAAGACAAAAGTCTTTAATTAGCCAGGTCAGGCAGGCGGCAGAGGCCAGTGGGGCCCTGGACTGAGAGGCTCCGACCACCCCTCCTTAATATATTTTCCATTACAATAAAGTTTCTATTATTATCTTCAGTTCAGTTTTACCTCGTCGTAAAGTAGGTCGACAGTAACGAGTGCTGCGTCTTCTTAATACAAGTTTACATCAAACACGCTATAGAGTGAAATCGACTGGCAAAGCCCTAACTCTGTTGAGGCCAGTGACCCTAACGTGCTGGTACTAAGCACGCCAAGGTGGCCCGCGCACCTGAAATGAGCTCTTGTCGGACCCCTGCAATTTCTTCCAATCTTTCTTTCTTCTTTTTTTTTTATTGCGATAGCAATTATACGGACACTCCAGGCGCATTTCTGCCATCGCCGTCTCCATGAGGTTCTGTATAAAGTCCACGGGCGATAATATCGTCGCCGCGCGCCGTATGCTATATGTGCAAGTGAAAGCATGTGAGCGTGAGCCGGCGATCGCGGCTCAATCTCGCGCACGCAAGGGAGGAAGCGCGCCGTCTTCCGTCACGCGCAAGGCTCGGGGGGGGGGGGGGGGGGGGGGGGGGGGGGGTAAGGAGCGTTCTACTTCGAGCGGCCCAGCTAGGCGGCCACGCGCGCCCGCCCGCCCGCCCGCGCCCGCCCGGGCCGCTGTATCTTGAAAGCCATCTGTGACGGGGACAGCGTCCGCCGTGCACTGTGTTATCGCGGCTTAGTTCGGGTTGATGCGAGCGGCAGCACGAAGGTCAAGTTCGCTCGCTGCTGCTGTGATGCTTCCTCACTCCAGCGTTTTGACAACGAGTTTCCGCGGTCATCCAGTGAGATGTATTCATGTTTGCTTGTGCGCGCGTGACACCATGCTTGTTAACGTAATTAGTGTGCCTATATTTACAAGTTTATACGGCCGATAAGACTACCATCTATACTTCGTATAGCTGTCCACTAATTTGCTATCGCTATCGATGCTTCGCCTTTCGGGCAAAACTGTGACTTTTTTTTCGTGGCACGAGATATCGCTTGTGTCATTCCTTACCGTATCACCATTCGGCAGCAGAAAATTGTCCCAATGCCGCGAAATTAATCTTATCCTGCCCCATTTCAACGTGTCACATACACGTGCGAGGAGTTTTCTTACAGCATCGTTTGGTCACCTCCGCCGCTCTAAACCACGAGCTGCTCTGTCGACGACATATCACGGTAACAAAAGTCTTCACAATGTGCGCGCAGCAAGCACGGCATGGAGAAAGGAAAAGCGGAATTGCAATAAAACATGCAAGAGACACAAAGCACGAATTTCGCAATGCTCCCACTATACGTTATGCATTCATGCTACTCGCGAACATATGCGCAGCCGAAAAAAAAAAAAGGCGCAGCTGTAGTCAAACTGATATTTATACGCAACAATAATCGATGGGGTTAAATGCCTCAGAGCTACACATCGATCTATGAGTGACGTCGTAGTGCACAGTTCCGGATAAACGTTTCCATTGTCCGGATTCCTTTGACGTGTCCATACAGAAACACTGGGTGTTTCCGCATTGCGCTCGACATCGGACTGATGCAGCCACCATCAGAAATAGAACCTCGTGTTCAAGACGGCCATTCCATTTCCTTGCAGAGTTGCATTGTATACAGGCGAGTACTACTTCTACGCCGACAAACCTCTTAGTATTTAAATGAAGAGCTATCTATTTCTCTCTTCCTTATCCAGTCAGTCATAGTGGCGAGGGTACACGTCATTTCTTAAGACTACAACATCACTATTGCGCCCATGCATATCATCTGTATACTCTCATGCAGAATTAAAAGAAAGAACCGTGGGAGACGCCCGCTACGCGCTAAGCGCGTCCTGCAGGACCTAAATAAAGTTTTTCTAGTCCAGTCCAACCGTAAGGAATGCGCAGTACAATGACTGGAAAGAAGTACAGAGCGAAAATACGAGCGGGAGGCAGCTCTGCTCTTCGCACAAAAATGCAGCCAAGGTAAAATGACGGCCGCGATCACTTAGGACTTGCGTTAAATTAGCAAGAATAAGTAAAATTCACCGTTATATGCTACAATTGCATGACGTCACACATCATGTGATAGTGAGAGGAAAGAATAAAATCATCAGCGCAAACAGTCCGCTCGGGCATTTTGGCTATCTCTATTTCTGAAACAGACCACCGAAGGCTACGCGTCCTACCAATCTCCCCTTTCATAATATCAGTCGTCTTTTTTTGAATCCGTGATGCCCTTTGTCTTTCAGGTTGTCTTTGTGACGCAACAACCGTATACTGTTTGTTCCGCAGCAGCCATGCCCTGTTTTCACGCTCGGTAAAGCGCCCCGCAAGTGTATAATACTGCGAATTAAGTTCCTCAGATGAAAGCACATCCTGCAAGGCTTCTTCGGGGCGCAAAACACCGCGCAAGCACCACCGCAGCAATTATCTGCGCCAACGGCTCACGATGCACACCATCGACGTGATCCCCGGCGCATTCCACAACGGGGCGCCCCTTATGCCACGACGGTCGGTCCCGGTTGGCCGCGTCGAAGACAATCGGCGATCGCGAATGGGGCGAAGAGGAACACCCACTCTAGCGATCACCTTGACCGCGTGAATATGGAGCAAGAAAGAGAAAAGCAAAAGGTTAACCAGAATAACGTCCGGTTGGCTACCCTACAACGGGGGAATGGGAAAGGGGAACACAAAGATGACAGGGAGAGAGAGGAGGGAAGGAAAGAAAGAAATTAGCGGTAAGTTCGCTTACGCGTGTGGTATGGTTACAGACGTTCACACAAGCCCAATTATAGTACTCCACCCGGTAACGCACAATCGCCGCTGCAGCCGCTATTTGACAAATAAAAGTTATTCAACACCACCTCGGTGGAAGACAACAGTGCAATTACGGAACTTTGGGCTACGCGGATTAGGCTGCACGTGACATATATTTACCCGACAGCTGGCGCTATAGCTTTTGCACACTGCGGCACACAGAATCGCAATGAACTGTCTCACAAAAGGCCGTTTTTCTGGGGCCGTGTATACGAGACAGAACGTTTTCGGGGATATCACGTGGCAATCCTAAAAAAGAAACGCATGCGTGATAAAGCTTTCTATAGTTAGTTCTATAGTCAGAGTTATTTAAGCTCACACAACTGCCGAATCCGTTGACGGTAGGGGCAGTGGGAACATCGAGATAGTAGGGAAACTGGAGTGATATTATCAGAAAACATTATCGGCAGAAAATACGTCTCTTTCTACCGTATACTGGCCTCAACGCCTATCTTAAGCCATACTTCTACAAGCTACACTCAGACTGTTAAATATAGAGCTCTCTCGGAGAAAAATATCCTGGGACCATGGCCTATGCATTCTTGCTTGCAAAATGCCACAAAAGCCCTTCTGCACTTCTTCAAGGCTACTGGACTATACGAACGCTTGTAAGAGCGGAGATTTCTCGGCGACTGACTGACTCTTTTATTATCGCTCTTCTCTTTCCTTCTTACCTTTTCTTCGCCTTTCCCTCTTCCCAAATGTAGGGTAGGCAACCGGGCAAGTCCTTGGTTAACCTCCCTACCATTCCCTCTTCGTTTCTCCCTCTCTCTTAAAGCCATACTAATCGTTCGCTAAACGATTTTTACATGCTTCCCCCCCCCCCCCCCCCCTAGCAATAACCGTGATCAACCTTGCCTTCATTTCCCCCTCGGCACTCGCTACTTTCCTGTCAGAAACGTTATGTGACGCTCATACGCGCATACCGTTAGTGACCTGAAAGTACCAGGAGCGCAGTGTTAAGGGGGCAAAAGTTTTGTAGGGGTACAAGATACCCAAGCCCGCAAATTTTTCTTGGAATGCCGGCGTGGTATGGACCACCGTCTCAATAACCACCTTACCTTATGACGAACGCACGCCGACGGCTTTTACTGCTGCCGTTGTCATAGTTCAAATCTGTCCGAAGCTTCAGTTAGTCAGCTAAATCTGCACGCTGTCAGCCACAAGAAATGTCATTGCTCTGTCAGTTGTCCCAGCGTGCCTACCAACTTTACTCATGGATCATGCCAGACGTTGTTGCCAGAAGTCCGTTGTTTAATTCGGCATATTATTAACCACTAATTATGCCCACCACTTCTTAACCTTTAGGTAATTGTAGCGTATACCTAGGTATAACTGTGCGATGACAGTATCGAGGACATTATAAATGATCGAAGACCGAGGCCACTATAGGCCACGCGTAATCTGGCTGTCGTAATCCTTTCTCTAACACGCCGACACCCTGCGGCGCAGGCGTAGGATAACGAATCACGCTCTTATTTGGCAGCGCTACACCGGCAACACCCGTTGACCTCGCTTAATAAACGCGTCCTCGACATACACTGCTCGGGCGTAACAGAGAAGAAGAGAAACCGCAGAGCTTGCGTCCTTACACAGCGTGCGCTGACACAACCGCTTAAAAGTTAACTATAATAGACTCCTTATAGTCGATCGGTAATTGCAAGTCAAGGTCTCGGTGAAAAACTTTACTCGTCCCCTTAAGGCCATTGATAGCTCGCCATATAGAGCACTGGTAGACGACAGTGCATTATACTTAAATTTCAGGCACCTAGTGCTAGTTGCGCTAGTTGGTAAGGATCCATAACGAAAAAAGGTAAGGCGTGCAGACACGGAGACAAGAGAAAAGAAGTGGACAACACAAACGCCGACAATCAACCGAAGGAAGCACTGAGGCGAAAAAAAAGAACATAAAAGGGCGTTAACTTATAACATAACAGGTCGTTAACCGGTGGATCGCCTTCCAATCTTTTCTTACATTGCCAAGACTGCCAAGAATGTAACTGCACGTCCGAGTTAGATGAACGCGCGATACTGTACAGGCATAGGAATGAAGATACGCGTCTAATGGCCGAGGCTTGGCATATCAATAATGATGGAAGTGCGTGCCTGAGTCAGCCTTCGATTAGCTTACATAAGGAAGAGATCAATTGCCTCATCAGTTATCTCTCACGTAGACCGGCACGTGTACCTGATTGACACGTGGAGCTACCATTCCAGAGCATGCGCAGATGAGTTTTGTGTTTTCTTTTTTTTTCGCCTCAGTGCTTCCTTCAGTTGATACTCGATGTTTGTGTTGTCCACTTCTCTTGTGTGCGTGTCTGCACATTCAGGCACCTAGTCGCGCATGCCCTACAGCTTTTATTTCGGCAACACTGCCTGAGCATTTAACCGCAGCCGTATGCCACAGTGAGGACACATTTCATTCCTACCACATCTGAACCACACTTCAGGCGTACCCGACTACATTCTCGTGATCCTACCTTAAACCTGCCATCAAGATTTTCCTGTCGAGACGCGACCTGTTTGAGTACGCTGTGGTTGGCCGTGGCGTTTACCAATGCATATACGCGTTCGTAATAGGGATGACCCACGCCTGTGACCACTGCGGCGACGAGGATCGTGTTCGGTGCCAGTGTCCAGCGTGCAGAGACGATCGCTTTCCCTCGCGCTCAACCAGTTGGCATCCGTCGGAAGAAAGAATTTTACGGCATCGACGGGACTTGAGCTTGCATCAGAAGGCCGCGCAAGCGCTATCTGCGCTTCTTGCAATCCTCCAGCCTTTGTGAACGCTTCTAACGGGAGCGCCCTCACTATATTTATTTCTTTGTCTTCTCACAGGCCACATTAGGGCTATTACACGAGCAGCACAGTGGCCGCGTACATGTTTACATAGATGGCTCAGTCACAGCTACAAGATCACCTAGCGCAGTGGTGATCCCAGCAAGATCGGTCAAAATACAGCTGAAAACGTCACATTTATCATCAACGACAGCTGCTGAACTGGTAACCGTGCGGCTCTTTATTTCATTCAGAAGCAACCACCCCATCCATGTCAATCTTCTGCGATTCCAAGGCAGCTCTCCAAAGTTTACTCTCAGCACTGCGGCACGGATCACATGAGCAGCTCGTCGCAGAGGTAAGACAAGTACACCACCGAGTAGTTGACGAATGACACGATATAATATATCAATGGTTGCTTAGTCACTGTGGTATACATGACAATGATGCAGCGCACGCATCTGCGCAATCTACCCATGACGACGTCAACTGCGCAGCCATTCGCTGCGAGCTGACGCAGCGAATAAACTTTCCGCGCTTGCGCGTAATCTAACTTCGCTTCACCGGAATTCATCCGACTTCACAAATGCACGCCTTCATACCCTGGACCCTAATTTACAGCTACGTATTCCGTACAACTTTCCACGACGTGACTGCAGCCTTCTAGTCCGTCTACTTCTTTTTGATCGGAATGACCAACATCTTGTGACTTTGTGACTTCTGCGGGTGCAGCGAAACGTTCGCACATCTTTGCGAGTGCTCTCATTTCAACTCGCAAAGGGCAGCCCTCTTAGCCACGCTAGACCAAATGGACAAGCGCCCACTCACGGAAAACAACATTCGTGCACGAAGCTGGCCTAGACGAACATCAGCGCGAGCCGCTATATGAAGGCACTGCTGCGTTATTTAAAAGACATCGAACTTTGCGACATATTGTAATTGTACACTGTGTGACGTAGAACGCATTAGTAGGACGTCGACACTGAGTAGCACTACGCAACTCTTTCACAGACTCTCAGTTTGCCTGCCGCCCCCTCTCTCTCTCTCTCTCTCTCTCTCTCTCTATCTCTCTCTATGTGCGTGCGTGCGTCTGTGAATGTGTGCGTGTTCTTTTCGTATTCTTTGGTAGCGAGAACATCTCCTTTTAGAGTGTCCCACATTCGTTGCGCAGCGCGCATTGCTAATTAAGGAATATGGACTTATTGGACTGCAATGTGCGACACTTGACGATTGCCTATTTCCAAGGGGGTGCGCTTCCCGACGTGACCAGGCTCATCGAGCCCTGCTAACTTTTATCAAGGACACTGACTTGGCCTCCCGTTTATAGACATTATTTGTATTTTGTTTTGCTCTGTCTGTGTCTCCGTCAATTTCTTTATTTCCTCTTTTCTTTCCTCATGCTTTCATTTCCTCTATTCCCTCCTCCTGAAAGAGTAGGCAGGCGTTGTGCCCCTCTCGGTGGCAGTTGTCAGCTTGCTCCCTCCCTATTTCCTTCATGTCCTTGTGTTATATGTGTACAAACCAAATAATAATAATAATAATAATAATAATAATAATAATAATAATAATAATAATAATAATAATAATAATAATAATAATAAAAGTTGTCGCAGTTTCACCTGAAAGGCGAAGCATCAATTGCGATAGCAAACTTGTAGAGAGCTATACGGAGTAATGATATTAGCTTTATCAGCTGTATAAACTTGGACATGCAGCAGCATCGGCAACACGCAGAACTGTTGTCGACGCCATCGGCGTTTTGCCCGCGTTCGCTCAAAATGCGTGCGGCGTTGGTGACTGTTGCCGGAGCCTCTGATATAAATAGGCACTTGGTGCCGCAGCTAAACGTCGCCTCCCTTCCTCCCCCTCCCCCCACGGCCTTTCGTGCGTCGGAAGAAGGCGCGTTTGCTCTACATATATGGCGATTGTAATGGAGGAAAGAGACGCCTACTTCTGCAGCCCTTAAGCGAGCACAGCGCAGAACGCGCGTTTGTTCTCCGCCGTGCGTTCACTCCCCGTGAAAGACGCGCCCCTCGCCCCTTTCACTCGCACATACAGCGTTCGGCGCGCGGCGACGATTTCATCTCCATATGACGTCATACGGAACCTCACGGCGACGCCGACGGCAGAAATCTGCTTTTGAGTGTCCATATAATTGCTATCGCAATAATAATAATAATCATAGTAATTAATGTAGCGAAAGCTACATTGGCCGTATTCTCGCCGTTTCGCTGTGGTCGGTGGCCGCACCGCGAGCTGAGCCGTTGCCTAGCAACCGCCGCAGCTGGCAGCGCCATCTGGCATGATGTCAGAGGAGGAGCCGGTAAAACCGCGTTGCAACAGAGGAGGAGCCGGCGTTGCATCGTATATATAGAAGGGGCGGCTCGGTGGGATTCGTCGGCAGGTATGGAAAGTGAGTCGGATAGACTGAAAGAAGCCAGGCTTCGTCGTCGGAACGAAACCAAGAGGAGGCAGCGAGCCGAGGAGACGGAGGAAGAACGAGCCGCACACCTCGAGAAACGTCGTAAGTACGACGCGGCCAGGCGAGTGGATTCAGATGAGGATAGCACCCGAAACGTGTTCAAGTTTTCCTCCCGCCTCACCGACCATCGGGGCCGTCTTTGTGGCAATTGAGAAACAACAAGATGAAGACTTTTAAAATAAATGCGTTACACTTTAAAAATGTCTAGTCTTTAATGTAACCATAACTTAAGGAGAGGTAACAACCAAACCTAAACACTCAGACGTACGAAGCTAAACATAAAGATGTGAGAACCAAGATAGAGAGAACCAAGCTAAACAATAAGATTAACCGTACCTCTCGCTACGCACACCCAGGCATAACTGAGTTAAGTCACAGCCAATTTTTTCCCTCATCTATCGCACCCCTTTCCCTCTTCCCAGGAACAAGGTAGCCAACCGGATATAATCTCTGATTAACTTTCCTGTCTTTCCTTTGCCTTTCTCTCTCTCTTGTCCTTTCACTTTCCTCTCTTCAACCCCTATTTCGCCCACTCTAGTACAGGGTAGAACACCGGAACCTCCTCTATTTATAACCTCCCTGTACTTTCCCTCTTTATGTCTCTGCTTCGCTCGGTGCGTCTCTCCAGTGGTGAATGCGTCATTCGGCAAATATCAACTATAGTATACAAAAAAGTGTGGGCAGGTTGCACTATTGCTGCAAGGCTGGAGTAAACAGCGACCTAGCTTCTTACAGGCTTTACTATTGGCTTGGCTAGGTTTTGCTAGGAAATGCTAAGTGCGGCTAGGCACGGTATTCCGAATCGGCTCACTGACGACGCGCAGATTGTCGCTTGGCCACGCGAAGCGCTTCAAGATGAACGGCTTCTTCGGGTGTCCGGATCTTCTTTGGTTGTCCCATGTCAAGGGTACATGTACTCGCCACAGTCAACGAGAGTTCTGCCGCCGTCGCGGCGGCTCCGAGCTTTATCTCCCCGGTGACATCACGGCCAAGCTGCGCGTCCACACTTTCCGGGGTGTGGCTGGTCGAAACCAACCAAGCCGCCACCAGATGCGCAGGCTGCAGTCACGGACACCGCGCGCGTTCGGCGCGAACGCGGGGAAAGGCGGACGGCGTCGGCAGCAGCTCTGCGCGTTGCCTGCTTGGTGCTGCTACAATTTCTCTCGCTCTGATTTTATCTTTCTCTCTCCCAAGCACAGCGCGCGCCGCGCGCATGCTTTCCTTCCCTCTCCTTAACGTTCCAGGTCAAGGCAAAATGTACACGGCACGGAGAGGAGGCGAATCACACGCCGCTCCGCGAGGTGGTTTCTAGGCAACGCGCGGTGACGTCATCTCCAGGAGCAGTTTTTGTTCGCACTACGCGGCGCAACCAAGAGCTTAAGCAGCTCCGCTGTTAAAAACAACTTCTGCGTCAACGAAAATGTGCTGCAAACCCAGCCAAGTCCAGTGTCGCACAAACTACGTATCTGCAGGATCCGCCCCAGCGTTCCTGCAAAAGTATGGAGGTTATGCGAGAAAAACCTAATGCGCACCGCGCGAACTTGCACGCCAAGCGGTGGCAGCCGATTCCAATAATGAGACAGGTGCGGCGAAAGCGCCTAGGAAAGGTGCGACCCGTCAAAGCGCACCTACGCACGCAGGCAGAGCAGCGATGGATGGCCGTTATGTCCGTCACGAACGAATCGCTCAATGCACGTACAGCGCCACCGCCACTGCGCCGCCACAGCGTCTGGGGAGGACTGTGCCTGCTGACCAGACACACCTCCCGTCATGTCAGCGCGCCCTTGGGGAGAAACGAATCGCGATCGAGGTTGAATGAACGAAACCAATTCCGAGTGGGGAATGCAAGCTGAAGAGTCAGCTGGCCTTACAAGCATGACGTCTTCTGCTGACCAGTGAAAGCTGCAGGAGGCGCGTCGATCGAAGGGGGTGTCTCAGCAAGAAGTGAGCATGGGCCGCTGGGACTTCTCTCGCCACGGCCATTTGCGATCAGTTATTACCGCCGTTGGATAACTAGTCCACTCCGAATGGCACAGCGGATGAATAAATGTCCCGATTACGATCTCTGGTTGTACTAATTTTCCGACGCCCAGCGAAATAACACGCCGGACAACTTTGGGGGAGCGAAAAGAGGTCGCCGTCCGTTCGCTGCAATCCTTCTTCCTTTGCATGGGTGTCCCTTTAATTTTCTCTCGCGCAGTCGGAACTGCGAAACACCAAGCGCGTCCTCCATGGCAAAAACCGCAGATTTCCGCGAGGGAGAGAGCGTCCGCCGCACAAGCAGCAGCTCCCGCTGCGCGACACTCCTCCTCGTCGCCGCCAGAGGCCATTCGTGGTCACGCACGAATGCGCTGCGGTCAGTCGCGTGTGCCTGTTTACTTTCCTCTTACGTCGGAGTGACCAAACAACGTCGCCGAATTTTTTTATCGTTCATTTTCTCGGCTCTCGATGCGGCAACGAAGCTTGGAGTCAGCAGGGAGGCGGAATCGCTGAAGCGAGCCCCGTGCGATGTGCCTCCCGTTTCCTCCGAGCTGATGAACCCGGCCGCGCGACGACAACCACGTCGCGAGGACGGCCACTGCCGGCCGAGCAGCGTCATTAGCAGCCGCCTGTAGCCACTGCTTGCTGCCCCCACTCCGAGGGTATGCGCGCTGGGCCTCACCGCAAAACTTCACGCGTTTCACGCGCGGGCCTTCGCCTCCGCCGGTGACTTCCGCAGCTCAAGAATTCTTCGGGGCTTGGCTTCTCAGCCTAAACAACAGTGTAAGATGATAATATTACACTGTGGCCCATGCAGCAGTGCATTCACATTGACGTAGAACAAATCTAACGAGTGCGTGCGTGCGTGCGTGTGTGCGTGCGTGTGTGCGTGCGTGTGTGCGTGCGTGTGCGTGTGCGAGTGCGTGTGCGAGTGCGTGTGCGTGCGCGTGCGCGTGCGCGTGCGTGTGCGCGTGCGTGTGTGCGTGCGTGTGTGCGTGCGTGTGCGTGCGTGTGCGTGTGTGTGTGTGTGTGTGTGTGTGTGTGTGTGTGTGTAGCGCTGTGACGATGTAACCACGCGGCTTCGTCGAGAGGAAGCCTCCAAACTTCGCGGATAAGACCGGGATCTGCCTCTTCGCCAGGGTGTATGTGTACTCTGTTCCTCGTGCAACGAAACGGCAGATATCGAACAGATTTTGCCGTTGTGCACCAGCGACCGCGGTGAAAGATCGCTCTTCTTGAATATCTGTATTGATTATTATAGAATGGGCTTGCACACAAAACGTGAAAAAAAACTGCTTTTGTGCAATATCTGTACAGTGTAGAAAACTACTGCTAACCAATCACTAACACTTTCGTGCTCTTTCCGCCGCTTCTGTGATCTTCTTCCGCAACTGTAATTGTAGCGGTCGGAGTTCAAGATGCGACCACCTCTTTCGTGTTGTTCTCCTTAGGTGGCTCCCATGCGTCTTGAATTTTTGTACCTGTTGCTACCACCTGCTCACGTGAAACGCATAAAAAAGAGACCAGGGCCGGTATTTTGTAGCGATGCCTTTAAAGTAATAATGCCTTTTCGCACTTATCGCGCTATGTCAGTGGTCAGAGCGACGGTCCACTCACGATATCAACGTTGATAACGCGAGCGGACCGTCGCTCTGACCACTGACAAAGCGCGATAAGCGCGAAAAGGCATTATTACTTTAAAGGCATCGCTACAAAATACCGGCCCAGGATCGTTGTGCAATAAATGGGGCAGAGGCCTCGATATATGGTCGAACCAATGTTCGCCGCTAATTGTTGTCTGCGCATGGCTCGTGATCACGGCGGTTTTGGTAATTGCACGGTAGTTCGTTGTTCCGCGCTGAGCACGTACGCGCCCCAACTCCAAATGCTGGCTATCCATGGCCATCTCCAGAAAATGTCGTTTCAAGCTGTGTTTTGGGCGTACACACGCGATGGCTTTTTTTTTTTTTTTTTTCCTTCGAAAGTCTATCGGGCTTCACGCGGCCGTTAAGGTGATTTCGAAAGATGGCCTTCCAGAAATGTCATGGGACTGCGGCGTGATCTATGTTACTGCATGCATGGTACTTCTTGCCACCTCCTCCTTTTAAACGCATAAAAGTGTTGAGCCCAACTGCACATAATTTAACAGTCGGCCAGCGCGAACAGTAAAGCCTCCGTCATAATAGCGCACTACGTCTATTCACCGCGACAGCTATCGAGGGCACTTCCATTCATATTAGTGGAGTCGCCAAAGGCCCTCCCTTGGGCCACACCCCCTTTCGCCATAGGCCGCCATTGTCGTAGCTCCCTGACAATAATAATTATAACGTCGTCCTAGAACGATCAAGTAAAGCTTACAATATTGCAAAGCAAAGATGGCATTAAGAGAGTATCGAACTTTACGAAAACTGACGCAGCAGCCAAGTGCGCTGATATTACGTTTTATCGATATTACACGGAAACAGACAAATCACGGCAGTGCAAAACACAAAGTCAGATAACTGGCAAAGACAAACACGAATAAAACAAAACAAATATAACTCAGTGTCACTACACCGCACATATATCCTGAGTACTCGAGCATATCTCCGGCTAGAGGGGTGTGCGCATTCTCAGTCTACAATCAGATTCGGGGCTATCGCATATCCTGTGCACATTCATTGGATAAGCCAGCATGCCCTTCGCTCCAATTATACGTAGCATTGAGTGGCACTTCAAGCAAAAGTGGCAGGTTCACCAAAAGTGACCGACCGATAACGCGGTCCACAATTTTTGGTCGTTTGTGGTGATTCACTATTTCCATCGATGATCTTTGCTCTCCACAGATACACGTGCTCAGTGCATTTGTGTTGTGTTTCCGCTTTTACTTTTCTTTCGCGCAAAGGTAATCAAATATGTAAGAAATGGAGTGTCGCATATGTATATTTTTGTTTGGACGCATACCGATGATAAGGGATACTGATTCGGGCAATTAATGTCGAAGCCCATTTTCAATCCTCGCCATATAACGTCACAAAAAAGATATTGCATAGTTTCCGTTTTTTTTTAATAATAAAGAGTGGGTGTCCCATGGATAAAATAACTTTTTAGACTGTCTTGCACTGAATGAAAGCGCTGGTGACGTCACAAGAAAGCCCTGAGTTACTTTCCACTAGATGTAATGAGATGTTTGCCGTTACGGCACGACTCGTTGCCAAGCTATAGCTCTGTCACGCAAAATCTCATCAACTATTGAACATTAAGTTACGTGCAGCATCACTGTGCGCGGCTGAAACATCACTGGTATGGACGGGTCGTACAGGCCTATAGCATGGTATATCATGCAATACAAGTCCACATTCCTCCCACATTCGCATGCTAAATGCACGCACTCAAAGGAACCGCCAGTTCGCTGCGTTTCTTAACCAACCGAGCTCTCGTTTCGGCCACATCGCGCTCAAATGTGCGATTACATCAGCGCTGGTTTCAGGCCACACAGCTTTCCGCTTACGGGTCGTCGTCGGGTCGCTATCTCCGTTTCCCACGTGGAATAATGGCGAATGCTTTCCCCATTTTACGTGGATATCTGCACGTCACAAATACAACCTATTTCTGGGCACTCCTCCTTCCGTTGCGCGTGCGACAAATACCGCGCCTATAAATATAGTGGCTGTCACTGCTGACATGGGGAGCCGCCAGAACGACACCAGTCAACCTTGTCGGTTAATATACTGATCAGAATCGGCTTTCTCTACACGTCGTGCACTCTAATGTTATTAGAACACTTTCTCCGTGGCATACGAAAATTTACTGCAGGGTTTGCGAAGCAAATGTTTGGACGATATTAAAGCTCTTTTTCCGTCACCTGGATGGCTGCATACACTGTTCCGTGAGCTATCATACACTACTGTCCCTATGTTTACCGTGACAGACTTTCGCAGTGATAACCAAATGAACTTCATACAGATATCATTAAGTATGTCCTAGGCGCTATAATCTTTATCACCCTTATTCCTTCTCTTGGCAGGATTGACGAGAAAATGCGAACTGTTTGTCCCAACCTATACTGATGACTCGCGTTAGCGACGTATGCGCCGTCATCGGCCGACACCGTGCCCTTGTCGTCACCGTTGCTGGTTAAGAAGCACTTGAGTCTTTCACACGAGTAACGATTTTTTTTTCTTCTTAAGACCATAACGGACATCAGCAAGGAAACGCCAAGACAACGTTCAACTGACCCTCAACACAAAATACCATTTTTGCGCTGTATTATGAATGGAATTTTTACACTAACTCGCGTTCCACTTTTATATATGCGCGTATATACGCTTGCTGATATGAAGTGAAACGAGGCCAAAGAACAATGGAATGAAATCGGGGTTCTGCTACTCTTATTTGAGATGATGCCGATGGCCCACTTTGACCGCGTTATTTCGAAACTGCCGGCACCTCGAGTGGAGGTTTCGCGTTTTCAAGCCACATATGTGGTCGAGGCAGACCACCGTATACTGCCTGCCTGGTGGATAGGAAAACTTGTCCACATTAATCTGTTGCAAATTTATTCCAAATCCACTGTTTCCGCCTTTAGTCACTGAAGCTACCGCCGGCACGCTAACGTTATCGTGACTGACTGACAAGCGTGCAAGGCTAATGTTAAGAATAAAATAGCGCGAGGTTGTGAAAACAACTGTCACACTAATCTACTGACCTTAGTTTTGAATTCAATACTGTCGCAACTAACAAACATAGCGAGCTTATAGGGGTGCAGGGAGACAAACTAAATCCGAACGAAAGCAGGCACTATCAAGGAAACTGGAGCCTCCGGCATTAAGAACAAGGGTTGAGATGTTGATGGCATCGACATCTCAACAGCGATCAGACGAAAAGCCAGAACTATCAGGTTAACGGCGCCGGCATTGTGAAAGGACACCAAGGCGCTTTGTCTGCAGGCAAAGTAGTCACACCATATATTTTCTTATATATCTCACACGCTGCCTATCTGCGACAGAAACGTCCTCGGAAACAAACGTCAATGCAGTGGTATAGATGCGATATATAATAAGAAATGGAAACATTTGCATATGTATGCAAATCTGAACAACTGGCACATCTAAGCTGCATAAGCGAGTTCTCACACCCTTCGTCGGAAGTACTGGGTGTCTGTCTGTTGGATTGATCACCGACGCCCTGGCCACACGGCCGCTTCGAGTCTCCCGAGCACGCTGCGTTGCTGGACCACGCAGTCAGCCTTCACCGCTGCAGCCGTACGAGCTCCTAGCCATGGCCTCCAACGAGGAGATGGCAAAATGCGACATGAGAAGCAACAACTACGGATTACTGGCTAAAATAATTGCGCAAGGAAGTTGTATCTTCCACTAAGGTATACGCAATATAAATTTTATTTTATAGTCATTAATAATTACGTTTTAAAGCAAGAATCTCCGACCCACTGCTGGCTAGCTCCTCGTACATTGACATTTGATACCGAGCACGGAAAGAAAAAAAAATGTATATACGACACTGTGGCCGTGCACTTGCAGCAGCAAACCTCCAGTGTGCCTTTTCATTTATTCATTTCCCTGGATAACGCGTCTTGCGTTTCGCGTCAGCGAGACCATTGTCACCGTGCCTCCTTCCAGAGCAGCGCTGGCGCGGCGAGCGTCGTACAGTGTGTGGTCACAACGCGCACATATGGTACACGCGCGCACGTATACGCAACACATGCACAGTCCAATGCTGACCCGACAAACCGCGGCGTACTTCCGCGAGCGGGTACCCAGGGACGGAGGAGAAGAAAGCCCGGGCCCTCATCGGGTATGCATCGGGAGTAGCGATCACTTTCGTCCCTCCGCTCCGATTGTTGCGCCGACCGCAGCCGCTGCGCGTGGCCGATCGACGATAACGCGCCGGCGGAGAAGAGACCGCAAACGAAACCGCTCTGCGCGATGCCCCGGCGAAAAGGCGCACCGTCGTGGAAGCTGGAGCTCACAGCAACCAACCACAGCAGAGCCAACATACCGGTGCACTGACGTTTGTTCGTGGCCATTCGTGTGCGCTGTGACAAATACCGACGCTCTCGTTCGCTTATTTCGTGATAAAAGCGAGCACGCAAGACGACAGACAACAAATCAACGTCACCTTCTTGGCGCTATATACTCTCATTTTAAGGAAACTACTATTGAAGCGCACATAAGTTGTTTTTGTGTACCCACTTCTCAGTCATCAATATAGGCTTTATCTGAACCCAAGGTAATACTAAGAAATAGTTACTCACCGCTTCCAGGTCACATGGTCTTCCGAAAAAAAAAAAAGCAAACAGCGCTGCACAAAAAGCGGCGTAAAGTGCAAGTATCGTGACGAATAAAGAAATGGGAATCTAATTAGGGCCATAACTGTGGCATCTTCTGCGCCTAATGACAAGACAAACCGGTGAAAGAAGTCAACGAGAGAAGTGTGTAGTCGACAGCACTGCAAACACTGTGTCGGCTGTGGCAGTATAGTCTTAACGTTGTCTGAGGTTGCACTATAGCAACGATAAGTTTCTTCCGAACGCGTCAAAAAATATGTGGCGACGGCACCCGATAAATCGGAATATATTGTCGAAGCGCTGCGAGTCTGAGCCCGAGAAAGAAGGAGTGGGGGCGCGTGAGCTCGGCTGTACTCTGCATCGGCTGGCACTTCCCTGTGGCTTCCTCCCGTACCTCCGTTTCAATTTGTAAATAAACATCTTTCGCAACAATATATCACGACGGTTGTCCGCGGTGCTCCGACTACACGCCCAGTGTGTATCGACACAACCCACGTTACGCAGTAAAGCACGCCATCCAAACTGGGCGCTTCTATTTTTACTGCGCTATAACGACTGCCGCAGCATGGGCCGAAAATGTCCCCTACGCTGCACACTTTTGCCGAGACGCGGCTTCAGAAAGGACCACCACGCAAGGATAGCTCTTTAGTTCCGACGGCGAGACGCGGTCGTTGTCTCCGTCTCGCAGTCGATACGCGACAACAACATCGCCAACGTGTGCGCCCGCGGCTGCTTCCTTCCGGCCGGATCACTCGCATCGATGCTTGCTCTGCAGATGCTTCGGCGTGGCCAGATCGCTGTCCGAGCGCTCCAGGTTGCAGAGCAGGCTCGCCTCTCCGCTAGGTTGCTCTCGGATGCGGATGTATTTTTCTGTCCCGGCCACCGCCGCGCGAGATGGAATCGGGGGATTATCTCCACTTCTCAGGGCTGTCTCGCCGAGGGCGTTACCCTGCTTCGGGGACGGGCTTTATTACACGCTTATCCAGGGCCCGCGAATGCTACGCACGAACTGAACGGCTGCGTGATATGCTGGAAACTGGAATAACCACTCGAAGAAATCGAGACAATGGAGGAAAAGAAGGACGCCAGATACATAGTGAAAGCAAAGCGGGCTCCTTCCTGCGCGTGTCTCGGTAACTGATAAATGGTCGCGCCGCAGTGACGGTTCCCGCCAACTGAGATCGTGTTCTGTTCCGGCCATGGTGTGCTGTACTCGAGCAAGGCCGAAACATGCAGGTAGCCTCGGTGTCGGATATTTCTCCACCATTCAGCACACAATGGACGAGATGCGTGGTAAGATAAAACAGCAATGACGCCGAAATAAAACAGAGAACCACATATTCCTGTCATGTTCCGCTGAAGGCGTTGACTATCGGCGAAGCAACGTACGAATCCTGCTGCGAATCCAGAGCCAGATTCACACAGTCCCCCGCTGGCTAAAAAAGTCACATCCAGAACGCAGTCAGCTGAGCGCAAACTCTCATATAAAATCCCACTAAATTTCCTATACCATTCTAGAGTTTATCCGATGCTGGAGTTTTCACAAAGGTTGCTCAGCTATGCAGCAGCATACAGAGAGCGTTACGAACCCGAGACGGCTCTCCGTCGGCTGCCGCATCCGCCACCACCTAACCAAGGTTCACCGCACCATTGGTAATTAATTGCGCGCTTTGGTATTTTTACCACACACACTTCAAAGCTCACACCGACACAAGATATAATCGCATACCTCAATGTTTTAGCTCAATACAGCTCCTCGTCAGCTTGTGTACCGATCGTTCAAAAGCGCTCGCGCACACGCTTCGGCAGACCCGGAGTACGGATTCAGCAATGCATGAGAGTGAGAGAGAGTGATTGTGTTGAGGAAGACGTTTAGGAGAGATGGCCCTGTGTGGAGCCCTATAAAGTCCGCATACTATCGCACGTACCGTTGCGGCAGTGAGCCTGCGCGGCCCCAACTAACTTCCGTTCGCGTATTTTCTCAGTCTGCTAATACGCATTCGAGACAATATTTAATGAAACCATTCAATCAATCAATCAGTCACTATTCCGAGAAAGAAAGGGTGTTGTCCGTTTTCTTCAATGTATGGGAAGTATAGGTTTTCAAATAAACGAGGGGCGAATCACATTTCAAGAGTAATGCACATTGTTGTTCGTACACATTACGGCAAAACTGGTTTCTTAAATTGTGATTTCCCGCAGTGGAAAAGTATTAAAGATCTGCAGGCGTCAGTTCTTCCTGGTTCCTTTTTTTTTTAGGTATTGCTGTTCATCAGTGACTTGCAAGCAAAATTAAATGTGCTATAGCAATGGGCAAAGCCGGAAGCCTTCCAGGACCCCTGTTTGCAAGCAGCGAAAGGGCATATCATAGCCCGGGACATCTGCAAAAGTCATCAGGAGAAGGCGTGGTCTCGCTCGACACTTGCTGGGCGTGCCGCACGGGCGCCGGTGTAGTAGAGTGAGCCAGACATCGAGGCCTGGTGGACGGCTCTGTGGTCGCGATTCTTGTGCGTCAGGGATCATTGAGAAGCAGCTTTACAACGCCTTACACCGTCACAACATAATGCCGCAAAGCGGCTTCTCAACGGCCAGTTATACTTGCCCGCAGCATCACTGGAGAGTCGTTCTTGCGCACTAACGGCTTCCAGGCCCTGATAAACCTAGCGGGCAGCTCATAAATGACGAGCTCGTTGTGGACAGACAAGGGACACGCACCAAGTCCGTACACTCCGAGGAACTGACCATCGGCCCGGACACACGTGGCTTACGTGCGGCTTCGTGAGCCATCGGTGACCGCTCCCTGCTTTTGACACAGCCGAACGCCTTCGTTCGAGCCAACCAGAAAGGACCACCCACAATCAGAGTAGGCAAGGAGGCGAATCCGCCAGGGGCAACATATTAAGACCATTGTGCTAGCTGGATGAAGAAACTTGTTGGTGAGCGCTGCTTCACAAATAATCCCCAGGGAATTCTCTCAATGCAGCGGGATAAGTAGGACAAAAATATTGCCAAAGTAGCGTGGTTGATATTTGATTTAGCACCTCGCCTGAGTATTTGGAGAAAAGCATAATAGAAGACGCAGAAGAACACAGCCAGACAGCCAAACATTCAACACAATCAACCAACTCAAACAAATCTTGATTTATTTTACGCCTGCATGGCTCTGCTAACCGCAATATCTAATGTGCAAGCAAAAAAGAAAAATTCACAGGGCCTCTTATGAGAGACCCTGTGACATATAAGGCTTTTGCCTTAAAAAGAAAGTAGTCGATCTTATACGGCGCACTTTCCACATAAATACAGAAAGCCACAAAAAAAAAAAATGCGATGACCGCCCAGTAAGGCAAGACTGGCAGGATTGTCCTTCACAAACCAAGCGTGGAACGACACGACGTATACGGGCAAACCTCCATATTCAGTTGAGCAGCGCTCGACGACATGTCCCGTCTCCCTGAGAGCGGCATTTTTACTGTCACACTGGCCGCGTTCTCCAAAATCCCAGCCGACGTCGCCGGATCGTATAACTAGGCGTACAAAACCGCGACGGCTACGAAATACGGAACGCGACGGCCCCCCGTTCGAGAATTGGGCAAACGAGTTCGCTCCGAATAAGTAAGGGGGCCGGCAATTGGCGTCGCGGCTGACTCGTGACCTCCTCCTCCTCACGCACCGCTTCACGGCCAGCGCAAGATTGGTGGAGAAGCTTCACCTCGGCTCAATTGCAGATTCGCCAGGCAGGCGCCAGTGCGTCCAGCATTCCAGGACGCACGTTATGCCGGCGGTGAAAGAAAAGGAAATATCGGGCATTTCAAGGAAATGGGGGGCAGGAGAGTGAAAGACAGTTGTGTGGCAGACCACCGATGGCACGCGGCGCTTCTTTGAGTTAGAGCAGTCCGTGCCTAGGACACACAAAAATAATGGTGCGATAAGGTGAATCCAAAGAGACGGTCGAGCAAATGGCGGTGCACCGCTTGTATGTCCAGACTGTTGGTTTACCGAATTTGCTTTTGTTTGACTTTTCCGTCTTTTTATCTGAGGCTGCAGGCAGTATCTATGCTCTCGATTTGATGAATGGAGTGGAGAACGACGGTGGGGCCGCGATGAAGGCATCCAGGCTGATGTTGGCAGATGCATTGTCGTTTATAAACAGAAGTGTGATAATAACTAGGATTGGCAATGACAGTTGATATCATCATCAGAGTACGTCCTTCATTGCGCTGCCCTGACATCCAGCCATGAAGTATTGATCGACTGATGATTATATTGATTAATTGATTTTAACGTACCAAGGCAATGCGAGGGCTGTGAGATACGCAGTATAGTGTAGGGCTTTGGATGGTGGTGGTATAAACGTCTTTATTCAAATACTGGTCTCACGTTTGCATCATCCGGGAAACAATATATTGGTCCTGGAGCCTGGATTCGGCTCCATACCTTAGAATAAATGTTATACAATTTGGCCACCCGGTGGTAGCACCAAACGTTCCGTACAAGCGCTGTTTTGCATTTAGCCCTCATCGAAATACGGCCGCCGCGGAATAGAACCCGCGACCTCGCGCTCAGATGCACGGTCGCAGAGCCACTTAAGCGGGTCGATGATATACCTGCGACAGATGCCACAGATGCTGGCAGAAAAACCCTGAACAGATTTCGCAGTAATACAATTTAACAACACGACACTGAACACGTTTGTGGCACAACCCTCGTGAGCTTGGAAGTATTCCCGGAAAGGTTGCTTGGGAGGAGGCATCTGAAGTATGCAAAGACAGCCCTTGCACAAAGCTTGCATCATACGAGTCCCAATGCAGCCCAGTATGCATGTTCTGTTGTAAACGACTATTTGTAAGCATATACAGTCGAACCGGGATATATCGAACCCACATACAACGAATTATTGTGTATAACGAACAGTGGTGAAATCCCCTTGAAAAATGTTTAATGAAATTTTCATTTGATATATAGAATTACCTATATGTCGGACGTTTTCGCGATCCCCTTCAGATTCCATATATCCGGGTTCGACTGTAGTATCAAATGCAATACGAAACGCGTACCACAAGGCATTCCTGTTCGACGCTTTAAATATTCGTACACGATTTTTCAACGTGCAACGCGAGGGAAACGGCGTTCCATAAGCTGTCTGCGAATGATGGTGGTCTGCGCCGACAACATCATTCAATGCGATCGCCGGCGCGTGGGAGGGCGCCACTGGAACGAGGAAACTGCCTGGGCGCAGAGGAAAGCGCTGGAGGCTGGCAACTGCCGCCGGCGGCCAAGTAACGGCGGCGCAGGCGTGAAGACATGTGGATCGTGAGAACTGGGTGCAGCGAGATGCGAGGGAAAGACAGGCGCGTAAGGGGCTCACATTGCTCGGCACGTGCTGTAGGTTCACAGAGAGGAATTCATTTGAACATTTACAAGAAGTTCGGCACTATACCCATATTGCACCAAATTTGGAAATTAGACAGAGAAGTTAGGGCTGAGCTACGGCACCTGTCATCTGCCGAAACGCCTTCTTTCAAACAACTTTCTATATCACTATACGTAACAAATATTTTATTAAGTGCGCCCGCCAGCCTGCTCTAGACTACCTTTATTTTTCTACATAATCCCAACATGTACGGCATCGTCAGGCTCCTACAGAATCACATGAGCCTACGCTTTTTGATCGTGTTGCCTGCTTCGCCAGCCCCATGCTCGTGACAACGCTAGCCCGTGCTCGACCTTTCACACCCTTGTCGGTGCAGCAGTGAGAACATTTCTGCGTTGCGCATGCATCCTTGAATAGGGAAATTGTTGGCCCCGAGCTGAAGCTTCCTCTTAACTGTCGATGCTTTGTGTCGCGTTGTCGACAAGGAAGTTCACAACATTCGATAAGAGTCTTGATATCATAATCTATCTCGTGATGCTGTAGAGCCAGGGATAACTAGCACAATGGACAAACGGAAGCATCAAAGAGTGCGTGCCTAATTAGGAGGGCGAGGTCTGCGTTCACCGACTCGAATCACAAATGACGAGTCCCCGTCCGTTAATCGTGTATGCATCATCGTACATTCTCAAACAGTCAACACCCACCGCGGAAGTCCCGTGGCTACGGCGTTGCAATGCGATGCAGAGCTCGAGGGTTCAATCTTGCGATGAGGGTAGCTAGGTGCGCTCGTTGGTATGACACCTCCTATACTTCGTTGTAGCACAAGCTGAACGACAGGAACAACAGAAAGGCACATTTGACAAACACACAGCGCTGTCTTTCAGCAACAGATTCATTTCCAGTTCTCGTTTATACTTTTACCCTCAAAACGTCGTACGACCCACGTACATAGCTTGGTAAACATTAGCAAAAACGGCAAACCACGCGCAGAAATTTTTTTTTACCCAGGCTGATTGTTAGACAGGTATATGTCCAACGCGAACAAAGATAATCGAGCTCTTTTGTAGACAAAGAAATTGATGGTTTACGCACACATGCGTCCATTATCAGGCGCCTCCCTTCGCATTTGCTTCTACTCATGATGACAGCTTCTTGCAATCTGGTTCGGCAGTTGCATCTTTGGCAATGAAGGCGAGAAAACCGTAAGCAGCCACGATCTTTACTTTGCTGTTGTGCTATTCCGTTATTGGGCTACGAGAGCACAATAACAAAGTAAATCATGAGCAGAAAGAAATGCGAAATGACGTGCCTGATAATGGAAGCTAGAAACATCAACACTTGGTGACGCATGCGTCAGTAAGCCATCAATTTTTTATCTACAAAAAAGCTCGATTATCTTTGTTCGCGTGGGACGTAGCATACCTGTCCAACAATCAGAGTGGCTAAAAAATGGCTGCGCGTGGTTACCCGTTTTTGTTCATGTTTACCGATCTAAGTATGTACACGGGTCTTATGGCGTTTTCAGGGTACCAGCAGCAACGAGAACTGTAAATGAATGTGTTGCTAAAAGACAGCGCTGTGTGTTGGTCAAATGTGCCTTTCTGTGTCCCTGCCCTTCAGCTTGCGCTACAACAAAGTAAAAGATGTCAATCCTGCCGCCGCGGCGGCCCAATTCTGATGGGGAGGAATGCGAAAACACTCGTGTAATGCGCATTGTCAAAGAACCCCATGTGATCAAAATGATTTCGGAGTCCCCCGCTACGGCCTGCCTTATAATCAGATCGTGGGTTATGGCACGTAAAACGTCAGCATTTAATTATATTTTAAAGACAGTCTACGATGCGATATATGATTTGGGTGAAAATTGAAATGTTGGCAACTATTGTGCCACCGGCTCATCCAGAATCAATAAATTGTTCGATGATCAAAGGATGATAACCTGAGGTGATATCATAAGCGTTCTGGCAATAAACCATATTAAACAAGTACTTAAACAAACGATGCTCGCATCCGCTAAGGTGGCCGCAAAATGCGTACAATCAGATTATGATGAACCCATCTAGCTATAGAAATCTTCGCGAATTTCCCAGTGCAGCAGGTGCGGCTAGCCTGACGGCGATAACGCAACAGTGATACCAGAGTCACTGAATGACTCTGTTGATGCTTTCGTTAAAGCGCTCACCGGAAGAAAACGCACACGTCGTCGGTGGTACTTCCGTCGGCAGCGATCGTCATCTTGCACGCAAACACAGTTCACGAGCAAAAGCTCGCAACCTCACTAACTCGGCAATGCCTTGTATACGTCCTTTGCTACATTTTCATCTTAAAGATTCATGCGAAAACCATAATAAAAGCACGCTCTTATTGTGCTTTCCCCTACAACATTGGTAATAGCTAGCGTGGTATTTACATCCGTTAGTCATTCATATTCAAGGTCACGTGTTTGTTGACGGAGTGAAGTCCTTCTGTCCGTTCAACGATGAAACAATGTCGTTGTCAAAAGGCATGTTTAAGAGTGTCTCCATTTCAAGTGGTCTGCCATGACCATTTCTACTCCTGCGTGCGAGAAAAGCAAGAAAAACAAAACATTGGGCAGAATTCCCTCATCAACCCTACGGGCATTCAGTGACGCTGAACTTAGCGACGTCTAAGTGTGCTATTTAAGTAAGTCCGCAAACAAAATTGGTCCGTCTAGAGCTTCTGACGTTTCGTGTGTTTTGCTTCCAGAAAACGGACTTGAAGGTGAGGCATATAATACTCGGTGCCTGACAGACGGGACAACATGTGCGCACCCCGATAATCTGTTTAGGCGGCTCAGATCGGCGCGGTCTCTGTAATCCTATTTGTCTCTATATACTGGCGATCGGGCAACATGCACGGCATCACGAGGGAAGCCAATCAACGACCGCAGCGAATGAAACGAAACCCCAAGGAATCTTTGCATCCCGAAAAATAAACGAATAAACCACGCACTGCTTGCTCGCTAGGCTGCAGGCATTCGGTTTGGAAAAAGCACATTTTTAAGCAAGAAACCGCCGATGGGCGACGTGAACTCTCATTTATGCTCCGGCTGTCTTCGAAGAGTCTGGTATAAATTTCCGTGAACGGCGGTGGATTATATATATATATATATATATATATATATATATATAGAATAACGGAGCAGGAAGTGGACATTTCTCCTTCATATTCACGAGAAGAATCGTCGCAACTGCGGGGCTCGATAATTACTCTACCAGCTACATAGCGTGCCTCCTTTGGCTTTATATATGACGCGGGAGGGCTATAGAGACGCGGTCAGCCTCTAGAGTCTGGAAAGGAGTACGTTTGTCTAGGTCAATTAGTCACAGTGGACCCTGATCATTAGAAGGAAATTTACAGAAGAATAAAATTGGGTTGAAGTGCGGATACGGCCGGCATTGCCAAATCCTGACTGGGAGCTTACCACTGTCGTTGAAAAGAAAAGTGTACAATCATTGCATTCTACCGGTGCTGACATATTGGAGCGGAAACTTGGAGGTTAACAAAGAAGCTCGAGAACAAGTTAATTAGAGCACAAAGAGCGATGGGAGGAAAATTTTAGGCCTAGCGGTGAGAGACAGGAAGAAAGCGGTGTGGACCAGAGAGCAAACGGGGATAGCCGATATTCTAGTTGACATTAAGGGGAAGAAATGGAGCTGGGCCAGCCATGTAATGCGTATAGTATGGATAACTGGTGGACCATTAGAGTTACAGATGGATACCAAGAGAAGGGAAGCGCAGTCGAGGACGGCAGAAAACTAGGTGGGGTGATGAAGTTAGGAAAGTTGCAGGCCCAAGTTGTAATCAGCTAGCGCAAGACGGGCCTAATTGGAGATCGCAGGGAGAGGCCTTCGTCCTGCAGTGGCCATAAATATAGTCTGATGATGATAATTATGACAGGGGTCAGACAGGCATTTAGTTTCCCAGGGGCAGTAGTCAGGCACATATGAACCTTTTTTTTGTGTGTGTGTGCGTGTGTGTGTGTGTGTGTGTGTGTGTGTGTGTGTGTGTGTGTGTGTGTGTGTGTGTGTGTGTGTGTGTGTGTGTGTGTGTGTGTGTGTGTGTGTGTGTGTGTGTGTGTGTGTGTGTGTGTGTGTGTGTGTGTGTGTGTGTGTGTGTGTGTGTGTGTGTGTGTGTGTGTGTGTGTGTGTGTGTGTGTGTGTGTGTGTGTGTGTGTGTGTGTCTACCAAGGCGACTGTCTCGGGTTCAGCAGGACCAAAATCAACGCAATCGAATATCTGGCCGAGAATACCCACCACGCACCGCCTGCTGTATTTTAGCGATCGCGTTTATTTCACACCTGCCACCGCTGTCTTGAGTGCCTCCCTGGGAAATGTAGCAGCAATGCATTGCATAACGAGGGAAGGGTGGAGGGAGTAAATTATGCCCGTGCTCGCGAACTTCGCGATACAAGGAAAAAACGAAGGACTGACCGATCGATGCACGACATATCATCCATTCCTTTCGCCGCGAGGCAGTGTCTGCACTATTTCCAATCATAAATGAAATTAAATGCGTGCACAAAATCAGTGCGCACTGAGTTAGCAGCAGTGCAGTGGTTGAGCAGTGCTCGAGTGAAATATGGCGCAGACAGTGAAACGTATAAAGTTGGAGTCAGCTTGAACCTCAGGAGAACATTGACGACAGCTCCAAGCGCTGAGGATTGTGCGACACGCGCGGTGTCGCAGTAGCACCGAGCTGTCAGAACGAAAACATCGGCCAAAGGCAGCCAGCCTAGCACATCGAGCAGCAGGAAGGAGGAAACTGCACACTTCGTGTGTACGGCTGCATACACAGTAACCGGCCGGCGCGCTTGCAATGCAGCGAGCGCAGCGCGCGCGCGCCTGTTTCTACACCTGTTTCTACTTATACATTCCCTATTCCTCGCTCGAACAGCCTTGTACTTCGTATATTTGTCTTTTTTTTTTCTTCTAATAATCTACACACTCGTGCGCTAGTAGGCACCATACGTCATGCTTTTCAGCATAGACAGCGGCAACAAAAACATGCACAGTCAACAACACGCGGTGTCGTCCGGCATTCGATCCTCGTGACACAGGTCATGGTGCGCACGCAGTCTGTCAGCAGTTCCCCATACGACGCGCCGGACGTCTCCTGCGGTCTTGCCGCCTCTCTACACTGGCAGGAAACTCGAAAAGCCCCTCGTGACATTTCCCACCGCCGAAGCCGCGTCGATAAAAGGGCACTTACACCACCTAGATTGCATGACGATCGCTAATGACATCCCCCTTTAATCGAGGTAGCGACAGTGACCTTGCTGTTGTATAGGCCACTTACGTGCTTCACAATGGTAATCTAGCATTTTGTCTAAGTCTGCTATATCTCGTAAAGTTACCCGTACCTGCGATAATTCCGTCCCCATCTCTCTCCTGCCTTTTTCCCACTCGAATCGTCTCCTTGCTCATCCACACCGCTGATCAATGAACCCTCTCGTCGGCGTTGACCCGCAGCGCTTCTGGAAGGTGGACACCCCTTATACGGTGTGCTAAGTCATCTCCAGATCTTTTTTTTTTTTCCGTAGCAGACACTGGTCGTATACCCTATTGCGCATATACGTGACTGTACTTGTCAGGCTTCCGGTTTCAAAAAGCAAGGCCCAGCCTTTGTGGTATCGTACAAATTCCATTTCTTTAATTTTTTTTGTTTGTCCTATTTGTAAAACTCTTTTGTAGAATATATTCCTCTGTAAATCTACATGACGATGAGGATGTTTATTTGGCATCCCCTTTGAAACGGTTCGGCGACTAATAGTGACTTATAGCCTGCTTGAGCTAGTCAGGTTTTACTACAGTTTTGCAGTGCATGACAGCGCCGCCCGAAGTGGTACCTTCGCTTCAATAACGCTCCTCTGCGATTCCCGAGCTATCGTTTCCTGCTCTTACGCGCTTAGTCGAGGGCACGAGAGTAGCGACGCATTTTAGAGCGCATCTCTTAGGCGCCCGTTTCCTGCGGTGAGCGGCGGCGGCATGACCGAGCGAACGAGCACAGCGAAAGATGAAAGAGGCGAGGAGGAAAGCGGAGAGGAGGGTATGGCGAAAGCGTGAGAAGAAAAGCGCAGTGCAGCGACGATGGCTACGAGGTGGCGCCAGAGTGGCGCGCGTCGCGAAGTGGCTGCTCTGTCGGCGGCGGCTGCTGTGAACCGCGCCCACGCGTATCCAGCGCCTCGCGATCTCCAGATTAGCGAGGCAGTCACGCAACACTTCACTCCGTTTGCAACGTGCCGCACAATACAGATTGTCAGCGCCGGCCAATATATCGCGAAATGAAAACACATATCGAGCTGCGCTCAAATTTCGCATTACGCAGTATCGTAATCGTCGGAGAATTCTTTCAAGCAACTCCCCGTCGCACGGGTCAACGAAGAGCGTTCTTGGCATGCAGGCTACAGGGTGGCATTCTAATCGAGGGTGCCGTCCATTAGGTGATGTCCAGGAGGAGGTTAAAGTCGAAGCCCGTTTCTGAATGTTGGGAGAACTATGTAATTTTCACTTCAATACAGAAATAAACAGGACGCGGTAAGCACAGTCCTCAGTGGTCGGGTTTACCGCCCTAGAACAATTAACTGGCACTACGAAAGATGCTACAGCGGAGGATGCTGTATTGAAGGAGTACTCTATATGAATCAGCGCAGAAGACGACGGCAACCCTAAAAAGGACATGGAACGAGCGCTGAAGGAGTACTCGCGTGAGATTTTAGACTTCTCATTGTCTGCGTTAAGTAAATTAAGGTTCGGTGGAAACCCTGCAAAAAAAAAAATGCTGGCAAGCCTCAGAGCACCCAAAATAATACGGCCAGTTTCGGTTTGGTTTCCCAGGAGGCGAATGCGTCGTGACACCATGACGCAGAAGGTGGTGACGTGGGCGCAGGGCATCGCCACGTTTGGGAACACGCTGCGGTTCGCCTCCTACACTCGTTGTGAGGACCGATGTAGCAGCGTTTATTTATTTATTCGCAGTGTTTAACTTCCCAAAGCAACTCGTAGGGCTATGAAGGAATCCGTAGTAGAGGGCACCAGATAAATTTCTTCCACCTCTTTAAAGTACGCGTGCTCCAAAGTGTTTCCGTCTCAACCGCAATGGCATCGAAACGGTGACCTCGAGCACTGAGCGACCGCGGCGGCTATATAGGGAAACAATTAAAATACGTGTATATGTAGGCGTGCGGTAGATGGCGGGCACATCATTTTTATTTTTTCCGGCGGAGACTCGCACTGGTGGATTCGCTTCTTTTCCTTATCGCGCTGGGAACATGAGCCGACGTAGCGGCACCTATCGCGCACTGTCCGCTGAGCAAGACGACGACCGGCTCGGCGTGCGCGACCAGAATACGCGACAGCTACCGGGCCGGGACAGTTTATTACCTATCTTCAGATATTTTTTGACGATTCTGTACCAACTCTCTTCCTTTTTATTTATTTATTTAAATATTGCCCTTTCATTGCTCTTGATTTCTCGCTGTGCAGCTGGTCCGGCAGGATGTGAATGTCAACTCCTCCATCAGCCAGTCGCCATTGGAAATCACTGCCGACACAAACTGTAGTCGGCCCGTCTCTACCGGCCGCCTATACTATGCAGAAGAGCCCCGACAAAAGGAAAAAGAAAGAACATGTTGCTGGGCTAAACTGAAAAAAAAATGCAGATGCAACGCATACATTGGAATCTATGCGAAGCGAAGCTTTCGTGAAGCGGTTAGTCAAATGCTATAAATTTCCTTATTTGAATCCTGCGTCCTTGACGTAAAGGAAATTCGCGCGCGCATGTGCTGTGGCGCACCAGTGCTACGCAATGTGACACACGCGGTGATCATCTCAAAGAGCCATGTGGCGTTGACACGGTGGAAGTATCTAAGTGAACGCACTGATTCATATAATACTTCCACCGCAGAACCATAGAACACGTCTTCTTGGATTGATGGGAAGGAGTGTTCTTTGGGACATTATTCAAAAGAACTCTGAAAAAGGATCTGCTTCTAGATGCCTACGGGATCACGTTCTTAGCGATGCACGAGGATGACGATCGCATGCCTTACGATGCTGTAATGGTCTTCACGGCATATAGAAAAGAACACATGGCTGTTTAATCATGCCGATATTAATGTACAGTCCATTCGCGAGTATTTTCGCAAAATGATCACAAAGCTTGTGGAACAGTGTACCAGTGCTCCAGGGCCTCGAAAGATTTAAGCCACTTATGCACATGAAAGAGTTCTCGCCTTTTACTACTTCTACTGCGACCAGCCAGTGTCTCCACCTGGCTGTGTGTACTGTACTGATTGATGACCTGTCCGACCGCACTTATCACCGGAGAGCGCGACACCAGGTAAGTATTCCTTCCTTCCTCTCTCTCCTTGTCCTCTTCGTGTTCCCCTTTCTCATTTTCCCGGTGTAGGGTAGCCAACCAGACGTTATTCTGGTTAACCTCGCTGCCTTCTGCTTTTCTCTTTCCTCCTTCCTGATGACCTGTCAATGCAGGTAATAAAGAAACAGAAAAAACAAAGGATGAGGCCTGATGTGAAGAGCATGAAACTACAAGGCGAAGGAGGGGGGGGGGGGGAGTTATTCTGCAAGTGTCCACCTAGTGGACATGTCCATTTTGTCTGCTGCTGAAGTGCTGATTGGCTGGGGGCACCTGTCTCCAGACGCGTACACCAGCCCAGCCAATCAGAACTTCAGCAGCAGACGAAATGGACATGTCCACTAGGCGGAAACTTGCAGAACAAATCCCCCCCCCCCACCCCCTTTGTGCTGAGAGAGCCGAGGTTCGACCCGACCATCGGGCGCGTAATTCAATTTTTGTACCATGTGTAAGCCATTCCGCAAGACAACAATAGCACCCACAGCCGCGGTCAGGAAAGTAATGAGCGTTTGCACAGAAAGCTTCGCTTTTAAATTGCACAAATAGTAATCTGTCTTGTGTGTACTTGTTTTACTCTCCAGCCAGGAACGCTATGTGACGCTAATGCCGTTCGTGACCTGAATGTAGCGAGAGCGCAGAGTTAAGGAAAGTAAGTGCGCGGGTGACGATTATCGCTTGGGGCAAAAATAAGCCCCCAAGGTGCATTTTTCTTGGAATGTAGGTTTCGGCAAGAGGAAGACGACCACGAAAAGTGAGCATAGTGTCTATTCCCGTTTGTGTGTCTACAGTCCAGCGCCCCTACAACGAACGCCTCTACAACGAAATGACCTGTACAACGAAGGAATAATTCTGTCCCAGTTCTATTGTGAGCTGTGCGGTGCGCCACCTTTACAACGAACTGGCCCGTATAACGAATGATTTCAGAGGCCCCGAGCACTTCCTAATAAAGGCGTTCGACTGTACTCCTTTGTAGTCGTCTGTTGTGGAGTAAACGCACGAGGTGGGAGTATATACACACATAGTGTATACACTCCTGCGTAGTCATCCGTTTCGCGCCGAAATCGTTATTCACCAGCACCGACAAACAGCGCAACGAAGCCGGGCTCCCAATTTTCCTCGTGTTACAACTCAGCTCCGACGCCCGCCTCCTCCCCCCAAAAAACGCCACGCTTCCGGCAACGGTCATAATAGCTTCCGCTACTGCAGATTCAAGCGCCAAAATCCACGCCCGCAGTAAGTGGGCCGGGCCACGGGAGATGGGCCTCCAAAGAGCCACTGCGTGCGCCAGAACCTTCGCGGCTCTCGTTGAATCGCACGGCCCCCAATGCGTGACCCTCCGATCGAGAAAGACGGCAACAAAACTACAGCGTCGCCGGCCTAGAGTTTCCGACAAGGTCGGTCCGCGTCGAGTCCTTCAATAATGACTTCTCTGGGCGCCGTTTTTTTCCTCATCCCGTGCGCACTGCACCGGGCTCGTGCGAGGCCGGTTTGCTCAGCGGTCAAGCTCGACGTGTGCCACGCCGGCTTTTCCGCACCGCGTGCGCCCCACACGCGTCGGCGGCGCAAACACGACGAGACCGATTCGCCAATGACAGCGCGCGCTCCACTCCACTGTCGGCGCACGTCGGGGCTGAGGACGCACGGGCAGTAGGCGACGCACGAGCGTTCGGCACAGTCCCCTCCCGGGCCGCCGATCACTTCCAGTCTTCGCCGACGACGCCAAGCTTGTTTCAATGAATGAATGAATGAATGAATGAATGAATGAATGAACGTTGGCAACGCACACGCAAACTATGTGCATGATTTCATATAGTTCCTTTGCAAGTAACGCTAGTAGTGGAGCCACGCAGTACGCATCCTCAGACATGTAGAAGCGTATTTCAGTAAAGAAACACTCGCCATGCAGTAAATACGTATATCGACGCGGAGCGTAGCACGCACATTAATAAAAGAGAACAATGGACAAAAGTAACCGCGAGCAATGAAAGACGAGACACTGTCGTAATATTTCGCTACTTGGGAGTGACCCTGATCCCTCCGCAGTACAAGATTGGCCTCTACAAGGTGTTTCACCCGGGTATGCCTTATATAGGCGCCAACGATGCATACACCTCGAAGTGAAAGTGTCCATATGGCACACACGCATCTGCCACGGTGACGTCGACGCCATGTTGCTTAGTTAAGTTTCTCCGGAAGAAGAGTAACTGTCACAAGCGCAGCGAAGTCTAGCCAGCCACTACAAAATAGTATGGCTGCTCGTCAACATGGGGGGCGGCGGGATAAGCAGGAAAAACAAAAGTCGCGTCGCTCGAAGCCCTGCAGTTGGGCTGCCTGCATGGCTGCTACCTGCCCTTTCTCACACAGTTCCACGGCGTCACTCCCTTTCAATGAGTGGCCCAGGTTGAGAGTGCAAAGCTACAGCGCGGTGTATACCAGCGTAAATAAACGCTGTCAAGTTTCGCGCTGGCTAATTATGCGCTCCAATGCTAATGCTGTTCCGTGCAAAGCACAGCGTAAGCTGCTGTGGTATCCACGCCAGCCTGTGGCAAGCAAAACGAACCCCTGCTGACCTCCTGCAATTAAACCGCTAGTCAAAGAACGGGTCCTTCCTCTGTCGTCACGAGGGTGTATTATGACGCCACAAACATGGAAAGCGTGCGCGAAACATGCTTTCAGGGTTGTTCTATAAAACCATGTTTTTTTTTTTCTTAATTGGGTTCAATCGCCCCTCAGCTCATTCTCTGCCGTCCTGACTTCTTACGTGTACTAACTATAGTTCAGTTTATTCTACCCAGCCGTGTCGGTAATACTTTCAAGCTGAGTTCACGGCTGGCTTATCGCAATGGCCGACCGCCGCATCACATGCTGAACCTGTACAGCGATTAAGAGCGCATTCACACTTGCGACTAGACGACGCACCGCGACCGATTCCGACCGGCGACCAGAAAGCTACTCAAGACGAACAATGTTCACATTGACAAATGCGACCGACGAGTCGCTAAACCGAATGTCTCGCGATAAGCCGTTCACGTCTGCTTGCACTGTCATCGCAGTGTAAAATAAGCGTCAGCGTACATACGGACGTCCTGTTCCTTCGCATCTGATTGGTTCAGCTGTTCTGCGACTGCGGTCGCGCGACTGAAAAATCGAACAGCGAGCGACTGGCCCGAAACGGTCGCCTTTAGAGAAAAGCGACCACTTGCGACTATTTGCGACTGGTCGCTTAGCGACTAACTTGGTCGCGCGACCTCGCCTAGTCGCAAGTGTGAATGGGCCCTTACACGTCGCCGTCAACAAATCAGAAGAGCCTTTTCAGACGCACTGTGATCTATAGTGGCGGGCACGTCCGCTACTATGCTCTCGTCGAGAGCATTGAAAAAATGGCGCTGCTAAGTACGTCGAGTCACATCAACATGCTTTCAGGAGCGGGTGCTACGAACAGCAACGATTTACGAGTATGTGAACGGGATGCTTGGGCTTTCCGAATGCACTGCGACCGCCCCATGCATCACGTCACACAACTGCACGGAATCACACGGAATGCACAAGATCGACGCTGCGCCATGCAGTGCTGGAAAATAGCGCAGAAACATCCCAGCGTGGCCTTCCATTAAGTACCGCGGCGATCATTTCCGACAGTAAAGCACAGAAAGCGGGCGAGTGACGCAACGTCTCAAATGGCTCTTGGAAGAACTCGCTTCGCGCCGTCGCTGTTAAGTTTCTTTGGCGCGGCTATCTTGCCCGCTGCGACGAGCGCGCCTTGCCCCCCGTACGAAGTCGCCAGTGCGACTACGAGGTTGCACAAGCGCGGGGAGCCGCTGAACGTTCTAACGAGAAAACGTCCTTTTTAACAGCGAAGATGCTCAAAAAGCAACCGCTCCCCCTTCCTCAATAGAAAAAAAATAATTAAGTGGGTGGGCTGTGATGCGGGGATTATAAGGCTCGTAAGCACACGACTGCGACGAGTACCAGACAAGGATAAGTGAAGCCCCGCTTTGTGCGCACTCCTCGACTCTATAACTACACAGCTCCGATACTCTGCTCCGTGCAGCATGTGCCATAGTTTGCTACACCTTCTGGTATATGCTGCACACTATTCCGCGCTACACACGAAGATGCGCTGCGCCGTATTTGGCAATGCTGTTCTGTTATGCGCACCGCACATAGGCACGGGCTAATCGTACAGAGGAAAACGCGGTACGTCGGTCACCGGCGGTGGCCGGCGCGGTCGTCCGGTTCACGCTTCGTGCGCTCCAAGCGGCGCAAGGCCGCGACCCGCTCGGCGTCGGTCCCACGGTGGCCCCCCCGCTCGTGTACCTGCGAGTACGCACGCACGCGACCGCGTGGCACAGCGCTTCAAACGGCGAGAGTATCCCGGCTACCCGCTATAGCTGGCAAGCGAACGTGACTGCGCAAGTGCGCCGCTGCTGGCGTTGCCGTGCGTGCTGTCGTCTGCATTTCCAGCTACAAAACGTTCCTTCTATAAAGTTTCCTAGACAAAAATTACTAAAGGAAACTATCGCGTTACCGTATACGGCAACTGCGAGTGTCGCGGTTCAGACAACGTGGGAATTATTGGTATTTTCAATAAAATGTTGCGCCATAAATGCAACAATTCGCAACTATTACGCATGTGGACAGAGACTAATCGTCTTGCTGTGCTTAGAGTGCTTGGTAATTTAAAGAGATGATGCTTAATAAATAACCTCACAAGAACGTTTCAATCCATAAGCACGAGGAATAGACAAATTCTTTTACTTATCATCATTCCCGTGGTTGTGGAACGACCACGGGAATGATGGTATTCCGGTATAAAGCTGCAGACGAAAGCGCTGAAAGGCTCAGCGTCAAAGCCAATCTAACGCTGCGTTGCACTAACCTTATACGCGGCATAACTTCGCACCAGTGATCAGCTTGGCCACCCTGTACGGCGAACAGCGAGAGCGGAGGCTTGCGTGCAGCTTTGACACGAAGTATACGCGCGCGAGTTGTAACTTGTGAACGAACAAGACACCTTTACCAGCCGCTATTCCGTGTTCTAAGCGGCATAAGTTTGTTTCGGAAACAGCTACACGCTACCTGAAAACTATAATGTTTGCTTCTTTCAGCTTGTCGGCTGCAGCTATAAATCAAACACTTCTGCCTAGCGTCCACGAGCACAATCGAAACTGGGTCTGAAAAGCCGTTTTTCGCGAATCATTAATTACCAAGTCAAGTGATACTCATCCGCAAACAGATTTGAACAACCTCGGGGTACAGATTTTCGTACCACAAATCTTCCTGAAGACGAACAAAGCGCTCTGGTAATCCATCACTTCGCACTGTTTGCGGGAGAAAATGCAACTTTATACTGGGGTTGCTCTCCGGAACGAGCATGTACCTCAATCAGGAGCTTTTCGACGTCGATCACTCAGTTGGTAATTTTTTTACCCGGCAGTATTCGAATATCTTCAACGCATCTCCAATTGAAGAGAGAAACCGCGTGCGCTCAAAAGCGCGGGGCGTGCGTCGAGCGCGACCGACGCTCCGGGGCGGCGCAAGGTCACGACCCTCCGATCCCACGACGCTGGGAACGCGTACGTAATACGGCGCTTCTGCTCGTTGTGCACGGTGTGGTAAGTGCACGGAGCCGACAGCACACGCGGCGTGCCGGAAAATGCCTAGCTTTCCCATAGCCTGCACAGCTTCAACTAACGACGCTATGCACGACAAGTACTCGAACACTTAAAGCTCGCCTCTAATTTCTACCTTAACAACTATAATAAAGTATAATACTTTGCTGTTTTTGTCGTGCGCCGTCTCGGGAGCAACGACACACACATCCATTCTCGAAAGGGCCGCAAGGCGTACGTTGAAAGCTTAGACAGCCGTCACGGAAACAAAATACAACGCTTCTACTCCACAGCCTGTAGATGCATTGTAAGCGATAAAATATTGTGACGACGTAAAGCACATCCCTTCAACCTCGCGTTCTTTACGAATAATTGATATTTTGCATGTTTACAGACCATGCTGTTACCGCCATTATCATCCAATAGAGGATGATCTTTAAAAATTGTTTGTACATTCAGTAATCAACTCACATGGCTCACCAAATTTCGACTTATTTAAAAACAAAACTGAGAGTAGGACTAACATCTTGAGTTATTTGGATTTTCTAAAGCGAAATAAACTGTTTTTCTTTAAAACGTTTACAAACTAATCGTGTGCCTCGCCGCAACTATCCTCAGGTTTAGAATAGATAAGCTGAAACGGTGCGACTAAACGAGGGTACACAGAGAAAGAAACACCACGGAAATATAACGATTAATCAACTATAGCCCTCACCAAGATGTTACTAATGCAAATATCCTCAAGTTCTGCTTGCCCAACTCTCGCGTCAAATACGCCTGCCCATACATTCTGTCGTAGCCATGCACGGTGCCTGTTCAGTGGTATCGCACAAAAATGTCCGCAAGAAACCGGCAACAGTAGTGATGGCAGATTTCCTTCGAGTAAGCCATGGAGACCTGAGCGTGCGGCATACAAAAGAAGGAAATGCCTGACTCCTTGCACGGCGTCAAACGATTCGCCCCAGTTGATGCGTGTACGATGCGGTCTTTCGCGAAACCTTCGCCCACACGCCGCGGCACAGCTGCGATCGTCTCTGAGATGCCAGGCAGCTCTCAATCAACGAGCCTCTGAGAGAATGACAACAACAATTCAGCGCGCGTACAATCTCCAAGGGCTGAACAGCCATTTCCCCGACACTTGCATGTACGCATCCCCCTCAAAACGGCGCAGTGCGAATGAAGCTACGAGGAAAGCCGAGGCAGCCATTTGCGACCAGGAAAAAGTAACGCTGACTTTTGACACTGCTTGGCACTACACATTAGCTATCGTTCATGAGCACGCTCGCCCAAGCTGACAAAAATTCGTCCCGCGTAAAGCGAACGTTCGTGAAACCATAAAACGCCGTTGCGCATGCGCAAGACGTGCAGCACCTTGTACTTGTGACCAAAGTGCATACCCGCGACCGTATACGGGGGAGGGGGTCTGGAAAGCCCATGCGCTACCGAGGCAATGACGTGCTAACGGGCGAATAAGACGCGAGGCTTAAACGCCGCAATATCACGCGTGAGCGCGCTTCGAACCATAGCCGCCTGCGTGCGCGCGGCACTTCGCACAAAGACAATGCGTATAGATGCTTAGAACGACAGAAAGCTGAGCTAGGTGGTAAGGGTTCATAATGCAAAAAAAAAAAAAAAAGGTAAGGCGTGCAGACACGGACACAAGAGGAGAGAAGCGGAAAACACAAACGCCGACTATCAACTGAAGGGAGCACTGAGGCGAAAAAAGAAGACACCAAACTCATCTGCGCATGCTCTGTAATGGTAGCACCACGTGTGAATCGGGTACACATGCCGGTCTTCGTGAGAGAACTGTTGAGGCAATTGATCTCTTCTTTATTTAAGGTAATCTAAGGCTGACTCACGCGTGCATTTCCACCATTATTGATATGCCAAGCCTCGACCATTAGACGCGTATCTTCATTCCTTAGCCTGTACAATATCGCGCATTCATCTAACTCGGGCGTGCAGTTACAATCTTGGCAGTCTTGGCAATGTAAGGAAAGATTGGAAGGTGACCCACCGGTTAACGACCTTCTATGTTCCATTAGCCTCTGATATAATACATCGCCCTGTTTGCCCTACGTAGAAATGGCCACAGCTAAAGGGAACTTTATAAACCACAGCCATACGAGTCAGTAAAATTGTTAGTCTTGATGGGCTTCACTGGACAAACATATATATTTGTCTTTCATCTGTTCCTTTTTCCTCTGCACGGCAGCGCATATCTTACCTATAGCTTATTTGGAGCAGTAAAAACAACATAACACCATATATACTTGCAACCTTCTTAAGCCTGTGCGATAATGAATGAATTTAAGGAATAGCCACGACTCTTTTCTTGCTATTACTGCATTCTGCAATCACGTCCGTCCCCCGTGAAATCGACTTCTTTAGGCGTTCAGCTACAGTGGCCACTGCCATGCTAAGATAAGCTGCTTCTAATAAGCGCCAGACCTGTGCTTTAAAACTGGCGCTCATTTTGTGCATGCATGGCACAGGATAGCAGAAGTTACGAAGCCTGTTCCGGCGGGCCCGCAAAACTGCCCGAGATTACAATGTACGTTATCTTGGATGCCGCTAAATAGAAACAGCGCGACCTAACGCCCTTCATCGTGGTCGCGTAGCAAGCCGATATGCGAGCCGAACTGATAATAAACGCGTTGTGATAGGGTCGCTCTGCCTAAAGCCCCTCCATCAGCTACGCGCGGCGCTATAGTAGTATGCATAGCGGATGCTGCAGCTTCCACAATGTGCGTGCACGCGTTGTGAAGACAACATTGCTGCCAACTAGCCACGCTCAAGAACGGATCGACGAAGCACGCACTCGAGTAAGGAGGCCACATTTCTTAGCTGGCCGTTGCAAGCACCGCGGGGGGAGGGGGCAGTATACCCCCTCTTACCAATGGAGACGGCGGCGTTCTTCGCGCAGCTGACCTACTCCGACATGTGTATACAGGGCGGGAGAAATTCGCGGCTCGCCGTACGTGATCCGGTCAAACTCTCCAGAGGGAAGCAAAACAAACGGGGCGGGATCGTCCCTTGGACCGAATGTTTCCGCACGGTTCGTCACGTGAGCGATCTATTATTTCGTTTGGCTTTGGTTGGCACTCGTTACACCTCCTACAGCGAGCTCTAACTTTGCACTAACTATCACGACGGCTGCCTCCTCTTCCGCCATAGCAGAAACTCCCTATTATACTGCTGCAATTTAACTGTGCGCTGTTCTACTTCCTGCTTTTCTCGGTCAATAATTCAAGAAGGCAAGAAAAAGGACGCGGATACAATAGCGATCGACTCAATGTCGATTTGAAGCGCTAAAGTGGTCCATTCTGCCTGCAATTTCTTCTTCGTATAGCGTTAAGAAGACTGCTTGTAGAACTATAGCTGACTTGCCTCGCGTGCTACACAAGTTATTCTGAAGTGTCTCCGCTGTTGACTTTGCACAAGCACGCATTGTCAATTCTGCGTTTGCCTGACTCATTATGTAAATTTTCGTTCGCATTAACCCTTTTTTTTTTTTGCCTACGATTTCTGCAGCTGTCAAGCAGGGTCGCTGCGCCAAACTTTTCGCCGCAGTCTTTCTTTTTTTCCTTGCAGCTACTACTCGCACCTCATTAAGCAGCATAATAAACAACTAGACAAAAATTACAGTGCACGAATTTCCTATGTGTATGCTGCAAATAACGAAATACGTGCATCATTTTTTCTGTTCCGATCACATGAACAGAGTTTGCGCTGCAGTATTTCCGTGCCTGCGAGCACGTGCTCACGGCAGTCCAATGTTTTCCATAGGGAAATGCCTCGACCTGTCTTTTGGAAAACAGTATATCATTCCGTTTCAAACTGAGCGTTCAGCGCTGTAGAAGACGTAAACAGTGAGGTCATAAAAATGCACCAATCCTGCCACTCACGTCGCATCGGTGTCGCGATGCCGGCAGTTCCTCGTCGCGCCGGTAATGCGTCGCGGGCTCTAATTTGCATCGCCCATCACCTCAGTGATACGCGTTGCACGCTGATTTACCGAATGCCTAATAAAGTTGCAGCGATATGCGCTATCGACCCGCTTGTTTTTGTTTGAAGTGGTCGGCATCTGTCGCAACGTTTTCAGTACCCGCGCATGCGCACTGGCGCATAGTATACGTATATACAACGTCCAATGAAGAACAAGCATTGTTTATAAACAGTGCATGTTACGGACGCCTTACACGCAAATAAGGGTTGATCAACCCAGAATCGTTTACGCTTAATCGTTCTGTGCTACACATTACACGTGGCTTACGTCGCACGCGCAGAGCATCCGCTAAGCGTCCGCAAGAGCATGCAGGCCAGTCCACTTGAGCTGCAACTGAAGTGGCACAACACGTCGCAACCTGCGCGCGGGAGGACAGCGTGTGGGCCACACACGCGCCACCTTGGCTGAAGCCGAACACTAGAGCCGCGAGCAAATCGCGTGGGAGTATAGCATGACAGGCGCTGAGATGCTTAAAATATGGAAGGAGGTGTTTACTAAATGATCAGGTTTCGGAAAAAATAGGCCGACGAAGGGTTGGCTATACACCAATCATCAAAAAAAAAAATTCCCCAGCGACTAATGAATGTTCAGAAAGAAAAAAGAGATAAAAGAACGACGTAACAACGACAAGAAGAAAAAACAGCGGAGAAATAATATATCGCAGAACTCAGACATATAGCTTGCCATACTATGTGCATAGTCACTGCCTCGACGCTAGAGGACTTATCACTGCTTCGGCAGTATTTGTATACAGCGCGTTCAAGGAGGGAGAAGAAGATGAAACAAGGCATAAAATGAAACCAATAAGTTGCGATGCAATGAATTTCAACCACTAGGATTGGCCCAGTGGCCGAAGCAATGAAGGCAGCTGGTGGCGAGGGTCGCAGAATAGCAAGTCTACAAAAAAACCTTCAATGAGAGAAATTGAGACATTTTTGCGTGCAACGGGTGACCCACTGCACCGTTTAGCCACGAATGCAGGCTACGCGAGAAGTCCCCTTTGGTTTTGCAGCACAACAGAGTGCAGTCAACACGACGGCAGAAATTTATTTCGCAGTAAGCAGTATATAGCTGAAAAACCGATGCACCCAACAGTCGATTGGTTCAAAGTGCATGAACAATACCGTTGTACGAGGCAACGCAACGCGCTTGAAATAAACATGGCTAAGAAAACACAAACGGTAGAACGAGCTCTATAAAGATCGAGTAAAAGAGTGCGGGAAATTTAGCACCTTCGGAAGACAAGCAATGCAAGGAGAGTGTACAGGTGTCTTAAGGAAAGCAATTTTATAAGCCTTCTAGAACAATGGGACGTATTTTGAGTAGGAGTGTGCGAACATTCGAAATTTGTAATGCGAATCGAAAATTATCGCTTATTTGATCGTATTCTATTTGAAAATTCCCTATTCGGAATTGTAAAATATTGGTTCCTCTTCCAATATAAGGGATAAGGGCGCTTTAATATCGCGGAAGAAAGACGGACCCACTGTTCCGACCGATTCTGGAGACGAGAGTCGCGGTTGTTGCGCGCAGAAGCAGTTCTTGGGCGTAACGCATTTGTCAGATAACTCCTGCTGAATAATTTCCGATCTAAGAACGCCTCGCTTTTAAACTTAAATCTAGCAAACGAGGAGACCGTATCCGTCTGCTCGACTCCTGTGGTGGAGAAGTCCAAAGAGCAGCTGAGTTTTTCGCGGTCCATTTCTCTTGTATATATAAACCGTCAGCTCTGTCCACCAGCCGCGTTCTTCTGCATGCTGGAACTTCCAGCTCGGTACTTTTTCTCGAGAATCTCATCAGCGAATGCCTTATGGCACGTACACACTAGCGGCAAAACTAAAGTCCCTATATAAGAAAAGTACCGCCATCTACTCTTTCCTCTGCCGCCTCCTCTCCTAAAACGCTTGCTTTTTTCTTTACTTTTTGCTTGCGAAAGCTAAGTCGACGGTGGCGCACCTAGAAAGTCCACGTTGAAGCTTTCAGGCAGGGCGCGCGCCGCCGCCGCCGCCGGCGACTGCGGCTGCGCAGAGGACTTTCAACATGGCTCTGAGGCGGAAAAAAAGAAAATATAAAGAAGTGAAAAGCGCGCGCTATCATCGTCCAATCGGAGATACAGGAGAGAGAGAGAGAAGCGGCGTTTATCAAAGGATGGCGGTACTTTTTTTATATAGGGACTTGAGGCAAAACGCAGCAGCGGCCGGCCACACCAACCGGCGGCGCGCCGCTGCGGCAATCACGTTACAGACTAGACTCCTCTCCCCTTCTCGAACTATCCGGGAGCTGACGCGTGCAGATGATAGTGCGAAACGAGAAACAAGCGGTCGGGCGGGTCCGCATGGCACCAGTTTCCCGCGCGCACGTCACGGAAGCGGGCCGCTCTTATTGGTCTCCTTCATCGGCGGCACGCGGCAAACCGCAAAAAATCGGTCCAGGAGCGATCCCTGCCGCGGCAAGAAAAACTTGCTTCGGGGCTGCTTTCGCGGCGCGCGTCTTGCCGGCGGCGGCGCGCCGCGCGCGTTTTGCCGCTAGTGTGTACGTGCCATTAGGCGCCTCAGGTCATCTTTGTCCTGCAGCCCAGATAGCATCCCGGCAGCCATTATCTGAGCATACGGCAGTAGCTTCGTACCTGGGCTAACATCGATCTTTCATAATTGTCTGAATAATTCCATTTTTCCGCGTGCCTGTAAAACCGCGCATGTTTTTCTGTGTTTGAATCCAGTACCAAAAACGGACGTCGCAAACTTTCGGCCTATTTCTCTTCTCCCTGCCATTTCCAAACTTTCCGAATTAGCTACATACACTGTGTATTGTTGTTCAGCGTAAAAAAAAAATGTTCCCGTTCCAAATCAGCATGCATTTCCATCTGTCCACTCAACGACCACCGACCTTGTCAGCTTCGTGATGCAGGTTTCCGCGCCCGTCACGCAAATGGGACACGTTGACGACGTGTACTGCGAACTCAGCAAAGCCTCTGACGTAGTCAATCATCCCCTACTGCTAGAGTAGCTTGCGCACTACGATGTTCAATTGTAGCACTACTACGCAGCTATCTCCTCGGTAGGTCCTGCTTTGTGAGCGTAAATGATCAATCATCTTTTGTCTATAGAGTATCCAGTGGTGCGCCCAAAGTATCCGCGTTAGGTCCGCTTCTTAATTTTCATCGATGACGTTTCCTCAGCAATCCAGAAGTCTTCATTTCTTCTTTACGTTGATGACATCAAATATTTAAGGCGATATGCAGTACTGAGGACTGCCGCATTCTGCAGTCCGACCTATCTTAACTCTCTGAATGGTGCTAAATAAACGAGTTGACTCGAAATTCATCGAAAAGCAGAATTTTGTTACATTCGCGTGAAACCCATAACATCATCTTCCCGTATTCTGTCGATCGCGCATTGTTGACCAGGGTTGTTGAAGTAAGCGATCTCGGTGTGTTCTTTGATAGTACGCGAAGCTTCTCCGCCCACTCTCACGAGGCCTGCGCACGTTCGGTGTCGTCTGCAGAAGATTTGCTTTCCCCACTTCTCTTCCTCGAACTTGTCCCCATCCATATACACCTCCGTAGGGTGAAATGGCACAAGCAATTCAAACAGCATACAAATTAAACGTGTATACAAAAAGTTCGTGGGCGTACATAAACATCGCTTTTTCACCTGAGAAAGGTGACATGGTTACACCAGCAACATTTCAAGGTTTAGAAATTATGCTACAGTTCCATCATTCAGCTACAGACGTATAGTCGCACTGACGTCCTCTTTTTTTACAAGTCATTCATGGAATCATTACACGCAAGGATGTACTAGCTTTCTGTTTCACTGCGGGTTCCGCAGGAGACTACCAGGGAACATAGCGCGTTCTTGCCTGTTTCAGTAGACACTCGCATATTCAAAGAATGCAAAGTCTATGCAACTGTCATTTTCTCCATCTTTCAAAACGTGTTGTCTTCTTTTTGTTCCGAGCTTCGCATTTCTTCATGAGCCTTCTTTCTAGCTGCACTGCTCTCCTATTTTCTCATAGTTTCTCTCTCCTTCCTGGTTGTCTAACCTTTCTTATTTTTCTTCGTCTGTGCACCAGCACTCAGACCTCAGTGTTCCTGGGCACGTCAAATAAATGAATAATTATTATTAATATTATTATATTATAATTATGTATGCGTGCGTCGGCACTCCGACCTTAAGGTCGTTCCTGAGTAGGGGAAATGATTTATTGATTGATCGATCGATTGATTGATTAATTAGGTTTCATAGTTGTTCCTTGACAATGTAATACACGTTTGATTGAGTGATTGGTTGATGGATTGATCATTAGGTTTCATAGCTGTTCCTTGACAATGTAATGCACGTTTGATTGATTGATTGCATGATTCATTATTGAAAATGACTGCGTCCAATGGGGCACCAAAAAGCACTTCCTATCCCCTTCCAGGAAGATCCAACCTCTTGTCGCACAAGCCTTGTGAAGCTCAGTGCCCCATCGAGGGACCGACGTTAGGAATTCTACGCACGTACAACTATCCCGCCAGGCACCGCCCGAAAGAAGAGCAAGATAAGTTAAAATACAACTTTAGAGGCGAAAATTCAGTCCCATTTTGCTTCGACATCCTACAGCTCAAGGCAACGAGATGAAGCGTGAGATTCCGAATGAGAAAAAGAAAGAAAGAAATGTCTGTACCCTATTTTAGTCTCTCTGCTGGCAGTAGCGCGTTTTGCTTTTCTCGGCGCTACGCGAGCACGATTTGTTATAAGCTGCGCGTGTACTGACGAAAAGTGCACGCGAAGTGAGTCTTGGCACGACCTTGTGCTAAACACTCCATTCTTATGTCATCGCACCTCGTAGCCAGGTAACGGGTGAGCCCCAAAACAGCGTGAAAGAGCGCTCGAAGTCAACACGAAACATTTTCGTGCTATCCAAATATATACAGAAGGAGAGGTGTGGGCGAGTATAAGGCGGCTGCTTATTTTTTGTGTGCGTTTTAACAATATAATCTGTTAGGAAACGACATTTTAAACACAATGCACAATCTTTGTGCACACGTGGTAAGCAAGCATTGCGCAAACATGTTCGCACTGAGAATGCAGACGCCGAAGCTTCTCGGCGCATATCTCCGGACAAGGGAGGAGGACCGCTACTCGCACGACATGCCTCGCGCATATGTGACAACCCGCGAAACGGGTTTCGGAAATTGTGTCTGTGTCGTGTATGTGCATGAACTGTTTGTAACACGCCTGCCCCCCCCCCCCTTTTTTTTTTTTAGTGGCATGGATAAATAAGAAGATATCGGCACCAACAGATGGTACCGGGTTCTCATTTTCACATCACTAACATCGAAATGTATCACAAATCGCACATTGTTACAAAGGTAAAAAAAAAAAAAAGAAACATTATACATGGCATTACGACAAGTCTTCAAAGCACGAAATATGGCCATAGAGAAGTATGTCTGCCTATTTGTTCACTCCTTTCTTTCCATATTTTGTTTAATACAGCGAAAGGTGGCCAGCTCAAGTATATAAGTGCAAAGTGGGAACACATTCGTCCGGCCTATGTTCTACGTAGCTGTTAATGACTAAGCACTATTGTCGACTAAGCTCAAACAGCATAGCAACATCTACAAGGTGAAAAGGACAAACACGACACGAGGCTATTTGAAGTCAGTCAGTCAGAAACAGTTAGCTCAAAGCGGGATAGGCGCGGCACTCTTCACTATGCCAAAGTTTCTCTGTCAGGCGTTAAAGAACCATTTCACTGCGAACATTTTTGCACGTTTTTGTAGTAACGTGCATACAGACAGAAACGTTCGCCGAAAAGTCACCAAAGCGACAGCAACTGCAGTAAGCCTTTGACGAAAGGCACAGCGATGCCAGCAATTCGTTCTCGCTATAAATGTGACAAGACTCCATGACGTAACCGCATACCGTTACGGCCGACGCATTAAAGAGCCTCAACAGGTGTTGCACGATATACGCGCCAAGCTCTGCTTTGTGTCGCAATTATGCACCTTTGAACGAATCTCGAGATTGTGCCTCTTTATTGCCATGGAAGCCTCGTTGATGGCCCTCGTTTCAAGCCATGCGCTCTTCTTGCAATTCCTGCTTCATGTAACGGATGTGCGAGATGACGTTTCACTGCTTGCCTATGTTAGAGGGGCCTTTTTTTTTTCTTATGAAGCCTTTGATGGTTTGTATTTTAAAGTTCGCCATGATTTGTCACATTATCACTTTCAAATCACTTTGATATTCATTACAGCATCATAACTAACGCGAGGACAAAAACAAGAAAGCTACTGTGTAGCGGCTTTTTGACAAAGGTTCTTGCCCCTATCATTGGCATCCAAACACACGCATATAGATATATTTCATAAATACGCTCGTTATTTTGTGTGTACAGCTGCAGCGGAAAAAGATTAGCACAAGTGACCGGAGCAGGGAAATTGCGGTATGTGTTCCGTGCACACTGGTATCTAAAGTGCCAGATGACTCATGTTTCAACCTGGCACTCTCGTTTTAGGCGTGCTAGGGAACAACAGCGTCACGTATCGCAATTTAAATGCTCGGGTTATCGGTCGCTTGTGCTAATCTTTTTCCGCTGCAGCTGTACATGCCACTGTGACGTAATCTTATACGAGAAAAATTCGACATAACTGTGCACGGAGCGAAACGTTATGGCTGATCATGGCTACGATTACGTGCTTTTCTGGCCCACTACAATTCGAGGAGTAGCACAGCACAAAGTAGCGCAGTGAACTTGGCATCTGTCGCATAATTCGAGTTATGTGAATTCCAATATAGCTTAATTTCGTCTTTTAAGTGCGCCATCTCTGTTCCTTCGCGATTCTTCGCTTCCGTTTCGTGACGTGTGACGCGTTCGGTAACGGTGCCGGACGGGGTTCTTCTATACTGTACATATCGATACTTGTTGCTGGGCTAGCTGGCTCATCTTATTACGCAATGTTAAGACGCAACCGAGGGCGGGAAAAAAGTCCAGGACAGAAAAGAGCGTCACTTGCAACCAAGTTTATTGGAAGCAGGCGGGGTCACATTTATAGGAGAAGGTGGCAAGGTGCGCAAGCACGTTAACGCACAGTAATCGGAAACAAATTTGCATCTTTATCCATTCATAGAGTCCAAAAACTGGTGTTCTATGCTGCGTAATGCCACAGATGTATCACTGACACAGACGTCACGTTTCATATTGATAAAATAATTTTCCATTAATTCCCGTGCCGAGGAATCTTGTCTTCTACCAAGTAGCGGTAGAAGTACATATACTATAGTGTTCTCCACACGCACCGTGTTATTCGTGCCTGGAAAACAGCCTCCATAACCCATACTTGGCGCTCTCGTTGACATGCTACTCAGTATCTTTGACAAGTCGGTCGCGATGCGCCTGTCCCACTCACCGATTTCGACACGCGTGCCGTCCTGGTGCTCGACCCCTACGACCTCGGGGGCGAACTCGTGCTCAGGAGTCAGCTCGGGCGTCGCGTAGTAGGCACCCATGGCCACCTCTTCCGCTCGATGCCGGCGCACAAAATTAATGGACGAGATACCTCAGGCACGGAGCGGTTTGGTCGCGAAACGTGCGATTGTGTGCAGACGATGTTCGGGGGACGCGTCAAAATCCAGCGCCTCCGGTGAGGCGCTAAACAGAGGCGCAGACAAGCACAGAGGTAGGTACGATCACTCGATGGCCCGTCCGCCACCACACAGAAGAGCTTTGCCTAGGCCAAGCACAAGTCGGCCGCAGAGGAAGCACCGTGAAGAGTAAGGACGACACCAAGCACTCGATCATCCAAACTTGCAAGGAGAACCTTCTGGTGGCCAGCGATCGTGGGAAATCCGAAACCGGATGCGCGCACACGTCTCAGAAGAGGCACTGGAAATGTGGAAGCTAGCACGTGGCGAAGACGACGGCTCTTTCGGTTTCCTGGACTGTCCCTTCTGAGTAGTGGAAAAGGGCGGTAAAGAGCGCTCGCAAGAACTTGCGGTCGCGTTCGAAGCACGACGACCCGGACAGGCTGAACGTCAGCTGTGTCGGCGAGGGATACACCGGCAGCCACGCGAAACTCGAAAGGCGACTTAGTTTCGGGGATGTCAAAAATCGACTCGACGGAATCCGGTGTCAATAAAAGCGCCGACAACTTCACGAACTACGACGCGGAAGGACGTCACCTTTCGGCTGTCAGTGGTGCACCGCCACTCACAAATTGGCACGAGGCGGAATAAAGGCAGAAAGGGCTGCGCTCGCAGACGTCAGCGCTGATGCACGCGCGCAAGCACGCAAGAGGCGTGGTGGTTCGTACACGGCTGCTAACGCGACGGCGTCGGTGCACAGCGAGCGCGCAAAAAACGCCGAGCCGCTTCTGCCGGCGCGGCTTTGCCGGCCTACTTCCATCCGTGTCCGCTTGGAGCGCCGGCGGCGGGGCGGTCCGTGACGTCCTCGTGGAGCGCGTTGTACACACACACACACACGCACACAACAGGTATATAATAAGGCGAGCGCGCGCGAAGCCGTCACGCAAGGGCAGACGAGGGCAGCGGGGTTTAGCGAAGCAGCTTAGCCCGTTCCTGATTCAGCCGGCGTAGACGGTGAAAGTTGTTGTGGCGCTCTGGTGGCGGCGACGGCTCGAGCGGATCTCCGGTATATATCAGCCGCCGAAGATGCGGCCGGCCGAGATGGAGAGCAGACAAACGCGTTCCGTGGCGCTCAGATTCGCCAGCGCGACACAATGCCGCAGAGGAGACCACACGAGGTAAAAGAAGGTACACGAGCGAGCTGCCGATAGCAAAGACGTCTCTTATCGGAAGGAAAGCCGGATGTTATTTCCTCGCAACTTCCCCGACGAGCACTCAAGCGTACGGAACGCGTTCCGCCGCCAAGTCGGCTACGAGCCGAGCGAAAGCAAGTCGTATACGCGCTGCAGTAGTTTAACAACCGAACGAGGAAGCCCGAGTTAGCGCAGGGAGCGACATATGCAAACGATTAGCGGAACGATGCGGAGAGCGCTACGGTGACTCCTACGGGACGAAGCTCACGTAAGAACACGATTCTGGCACTGAACAAGCCAGATATCGAGTCTATTGCTGCAGTAGCGTCGTGTGTGAAAAAGCCAGCAGTGTAAACGCGCTTGGAGTGGACTATATATAGCGTGCGTTGTTCAGCGGCGTACTATACAGACAACATCCTTGGATAATTTCCGGGCCTACGCGCAGCCTTATGTCAGGCTACGAAGGCCGACAGTCCAAACACTAAAAGTTCATCTATGTCGCGACGCACTGTTTGAAACGCTTCTGGATAACGTCACCCGACGCACAGGTCTGTGGTATAGCGGAGCACGCCTAGAGTGGAGCGCACAAAGCTAGCTCAAATCTTTTGCTCTTGGACGATCGAGCAGGCAGTACACTAAACCTCTCCAGTGTGCGCACAACGCTGTAGACAGTCGAGGCGGCCGGAGAGCAGCGCCGAAACGTCCTCAGTCTCCGATTGTTATCGAGAGGAAGCCAGGATGTTCTCCGTACTTTCCCGCCTGTTTCCTATGTATACAGACGCTCCCCTCAACTTCCGCAGCAAACACAGAGGTGCGTGGCACACACCGTGGTTGTCTTTTTCCGTGGTCACTGCTGTACGCTGATCGGACTGCAAAAGATCGGAAATCCATTATCGAACGGCAAGAAGAGGAAAGAGACGATCGCTCTCTGCGCTATATGGCACACGTTGCTGATTTTGCAGACCTTTCGCGCCGAAGCCGTGACGAGAAAACGAGAGAACGTATACGGGGGTGGGCGGAAAGTAGAGAGGCCTCGCAGGAAAGCGAGAGATACCCACGAGAGCCAGAGCGAACAAGGCAGAACGTGCTTCGGAGAGCGAGTATCGACTTCTGTTAGAGCGGACTTTACGGGAAGAAACGAGCCACGCAATTTACAGGCAGAGAACGTGCCGACCAGAATGGCCCGTTTGTTCCTCAATCGGAAACGCGCTCTGGATTATACAGTTTCGTTATCTCGTGAATTAAAAGGAAGGTCATGCGTCTTCAGTTTACGTGTCTTTACCGCTTGTAGAATAGTTGATTGTTGGGCTAGTTGGTTCTGCATAACTGAACAAGTAACTCAGCGCAATAAAAAAGACAGACACAAGAAAGGGAGAAAGCGCTTGTCCTTGTTTCTCCCTTTCTTGTGTCTGTCTTTTTTATTGCGCTGAGTTACTTGTTTACCGCTTGTGTTCGTTTCTTCTGTCGATCCTCCGTCCGCTAATGCGCCGTTATTTACAATCATTTTACGGTCGCCTTAGTGTGTATCCGAAAAAACAGACACAGGGATTCACCAAGGAAGCGCGTCAACCATTTTAAGAGTTACATCTAGAAAAATTGGAGGACGCTTAAGCTTCGCCTTTAAGAGTAGAACGCGATAGCGTTATCGGGACCCGTTCGCACCGCATCGTTCGCATACGGCAAGTAGGCTTCATTCACTGCAACACTGAACGTGGGAAAGCCAGCTTACAAAGACCAAGCTCGGGAAGAAGATGAAGTCACCAGTGGGAGCGGACGCTTCTCGCTTCGGCTCCGTCGATTTATGAGTGTTTCCGCAGGTTTTTTAATCCTGCACCCGAAAGCGGCACATCGGAAAGAGCAAGTCACCGTGAACCCAGGGACACCAATTTTTTGGGTGAGCGTGAACTTTACGAGTTTTTGCGGCACGAAAATCGCACGAGTCCCGTGTGTGCGCCGCCAGGCCTAACAACGGTTGGGCCTGGCGCACCCTTCGTTGGACTCAGGAATTGAACGAATTATCACCGAGATGGAGACAGGCGAGGAAGGAACTAGGGAAACCCCGGACAACGGACCCGACGGCGCAAAACGCGTTTCCACGGGAGAAGACGTTGAAGGCGTTGCGGACGGTTGGATCGAAGTTATCCACAGAAGAAGGCATCGCACGAACGCCAACGAGATGGCGGGAAAGGACGACAGTCGCTCGCGAAGCCCGATGTGCCGAGGCGGCCGAAGCATAGTGAACAAAGTTCTACGAGCAAGTAGGATGCCCAGACTACCCCGGGATGATATCAAGATAATTGTTCGACCGAAAGACGGGCTGAATATAAGGAACACGTGCGGAATGAGTCTCGACGAGGCGATACGCAAAGAAGCGGTAGTGGGCGACGACGAGATGATCACGATCTGTCCCAATCCCACGCAAAACATCCTGGTGATAAGCACACCGGACGAGACAACAGCGACGAAAATCGCTATGATCAAGGTTTTGACGATCAACGGAAAGAGGCACGAGACCAACGCGTACGTTTCGGCGCCCGAGCAAATGGTAAAAGGGATTATCCGAAACATTCCCCTGAAGTTTACCCAAGACCAGCTCACGCATGCGTTGGTGAACTCGAGAAACCCCTCTTTAGCGTAAGCCAAGCGGCTCGGCAGTACGACCACCGTGATATTGTTGTACGAAGGAAACAGAGTCCCCACATGGGCTTACTTCAATAGCATCATGATAAGAGTATCCTTGTATCGGAAACAGATTGACTTTTGCAAGGAGTGCGGCAGGCTCGGCCATCGACCCGACGTGTGCCCAAGACCGGATATCAAACTATGCCCGACCTGCGGATCAAAGAACCCAAGCAGCGAGCACGAGTGCACGCCCAAGTGCCGGATCTGCGGCGAGGCGCACCCCACGGCCGACCGAATGTACAAGGCAAAATACAAGTTGCCGCACATAGTGAAGCAGAGAAGGTGGCGGGCGAGAAGCAGAGCAGAAATGGAACGCACATTGGAAGATGGAAAGACGACCCCTCAGCGGACCCTATCACCATCGGGATACAGTATGGCGGAGGGAAAAGGCCAAAGTCGCTCGAGATCCAGATCCCTCTCGCCGATAAGAAGACGGAGCCGAAGTCATAACAGACGTAAAAGCAGAAGTCGAAGCCGGAGTCGGAGTGGAAGCGGAAACCGGAACCGAAACCGCCTCCTGCCAGACGGCGTGCGGCCCACACACGGCGAGACACAGACAGGGCCGCGCAAAGTCACCTGGTCCGACATAGTCGCGGGGAGAAATGGATACTGTGTAGAGAGCACCCCCGCCACTGGCAGTACGAGAGGAGCCCCCGATCGCCTCCTGGCGGCGAGGATGGAGAAAATGGAACGAGAGAACAAGGAACTTCGAGAACAGCTGGGCACGGCCAGAAAGCAGAACGAACAATCAGCGAGGAAAATCGACGAGCTACAGCAGACGCTGGACGAAATATTGAAGAACATGAGAGGATCCTCTCATGAGAGGATCTCCTCATCCACCTCCCGCGAGGCCGCCGAGCGAGGCGATGTGACCGCGACAGAAGGCGAAGTCGGGGAGATGGACACCTGTTGCGGCGAAGAAGCACCGGCGACGGCGGGCTCCAAGCGCAAGGGCACGAGCGACGCGCCACCTACGGAAGACGCAGTGGACCACGCACAAGCACCGAAGAGACCCAGGTCAGGAGCCAGAAAGATATACGCGATCGAAGAGATGGTGAACAAACTGACGGACAAGACGGAGCGAATGTTTGACATGCTCCTGACAAGGCTGAACGAATCCGACGCGAGACGGAACGCGCAGTACGCAGCGGTCAACACCCAACTCGCGGCCATGAATAAACGAATCGAAGATCTGGAAAGCGGGACGATGCAGCTGCAGCATCAGCAACATCACCACCACCTGCCCGGAAGGGCCGGGGTACCGTCACCACAAGCGATAAATGTACCGGCCATCCTCACCAGCGGCAACAACGCCAACACCACCCGCACCGGGGAAGGAGGGATGCACGGACAGTTGTGTCCCCCCAACACCTCTGCATAACAATCATGGCTGTGTCCCGCAAGTCCGACAACAGACGCATAGTCTGGCAGTGGAACTGCAGGGGCTTCAAAAACAAAAAAGCAACAATGGTGCAATACATGAAAACGCTTTCAAATAACAAACTTCCTGTCGTGATTGCCTAGCAAGAACCTTTCGATCGGCCCCAGCTTCCGGGCTATGTTACGTGTTGTACCCCCTACGAATGCATGGGGAGGGACGTCAAGGTGTGCACCCTGGTTAAGCGTGGGACGGCCTTCATCGAACACGAACTCGTGCTCCACGAAGAGTCGGACATAGACCACGTCCTGATCGAAGTCGTTCCGAGTAGTGGAAGAAAGAAGACCGGCCTCTTCGTGCTCAACGTATATAGCTCCCTCTCGCAAAGAAACCGCACTCACACTTTCGACGCCCTCTTTCGCGAAGCGATGTCCAAGGCCACCTCCAATCCCTTGCTCATATGTGGAGACTTCAACGCGCCGCACACGCAATGGTGATACGGAGCTGACTCGCACACGCAATGGGGATACGGAGCTGACTCGCCGAAAGGGAAGAGGTTAGCCGGACTGATGGACGAGCTCGGCCTGACCGTACTCAACGAGCCGGCTTCGCACACCAGGATCGGACAGGGAGTGTGCCGCGACACATCCCCCGACCTCTCTGTCTGGTCGGGCGCGGACGCGGTCACTTGGTCGAACTCTTTCGAGGACCTGGGGAGTGACCACAGAATCCTGTGTGTGACCGTGGGAGAGAATGAAAGTGAGGAGGACGTCTGCCGATAGGCAAGAATCGTGGAGTGGGATAGATTCCGGAAAAATAGAGAACGAGACAAGAAGGAGGGCCCGATTGAAGACATCAGCGAATGGTGCAGAGAACTACTCGCGGACGTAGCGAAAGCCACCGATGAGATTGAATGGACGGACTGGCGACAAGAATCCCCCAAAGAAGTAGGAGACAGATCCCGCGGAGCTGGGGACGACGACGCTCCCCAACCGTCCAGAGTGGACAGCCGGCTGGCACATCTCGTTGCGGCCAAGAAATCCATGCAACGGAGAGCGAGTAAGCAAAAACTCAACAGGAAGATACGCAAGAAGATCGCCGAAATCAACCGGGAGATCGAGACGCATTGCGGCCGCTTGTGCGAGCAAGAATGGCAGGAGCTGTGTGACACGATGAACGGCAACATGAGCGCCTGGAAGATTCTCAGGCACCTGCTCGACCCGGGAAGCACCAGAACGGCGACCCGTACAGAGATGGCTAAGCTGCGACACAAGTACAAGGACGACCCTGAAGCCTTCGTGGAGGAGATCGTGCAGACGCACCTCACTCGACCGGAAGGGAAGAGTCACCCCGAATACCGCGGGGCTCCCAACGAGGAGCTTGACGCTGACTTTTCCGTGAAGGAAATTAGAGCGGTCCTCCAGCTATTGAAGACCAAATCGGCGCCAGGTCCTGACAGGATCACCAACAAAATCCTGAGGAACCTGAACGAGGACGCCATCGAGAGAAGCTCTGCGAGTACATCAACTCGTGCTTGAAGGAGGGCCGTATTCCGCAAGAGTGGAAGTCCGCGGACGTTATACTAATACCGAAGCCGGGCAAACCGCTAGAGGTCCGAAACATGAGGGCGATCTCCCTCACGTCCTGCGTGGGGAAAGTGATGGAGCATGCCTGCCTCAACAGGGTGACGACGCTCCTCGAGAAGCAGGACGCCTTCGGCACCCACATCATCGGTTTCCGGAAGGGACTTTCCACGCAGGACGCCATGCTGCAAATCAAAGAACAGGTAGTGAACGCTCCGAGCGCTCACGTGCGCGCCTTGCTCGGGCTAGACCTCAAGAGCGCCTTCGACACTGTGAAGCACATGGCCATATTGGACAAGATCAGCCGACTCGATCTCGGGGCGAGGTTTCACCGATATGTCTGCAGCTTCCTGAATGAACGCGAGGCGACGGTCAAGATCGACGGGGCCACGCCGCGAACGGTCCGAATGGGCGGTGCGGGAACGCCGCAGGGCTCCGTACTCTCCCCCATGCTTTTCAACTTCGTCATGATCGGCCTGCCGGAGCGTCTCGACGCGATAGAGGGCATCAATCATACGATCTACGCAGATGACGTGACAGTGTGGACCACGGAGAACACGAGCGTTGGCGAAATGCAAGACCGACTGCAGCGGGCCGTCCGGGAGGTGGAGCGGCACCTTGAAGACACGGGACTCGTCTGCTCACCCGACAAGTCAGAGATCCTACTCCACAGACCGCGCAAGAAAGGACCCCTCCCGCAGGGCGTGCTCGACGCCCGTCGTTTGGGCGTCCACGTCACGACGAGGGAGGGGACCCGAATACCGACGGTGTCCAAGTTGCGAGTGCTCGGCCTGTGGCTGGAAGAGAACGGTGCCAACCGCGAGCTCGTTTCCCGACTGCAGAAGAAAGTAGCCGCCGCCACGCACCTCGTGCGGCGGGTCGCGAACAAGAGGAAAGGAATGAAAGAACACAACGTGACGAGGCTGATACAGGCGTACGCGCTGAGCCATATATCGTACGTCGCCGCGAATGCCGACTGGAACAGGAGCGAAACCGACAAGCTGAACGTGGCGATCCGCAGGGCGTTCAAGACCGCCCTGGGGGTACCCCAGTACACGCCAACTCACAGGCTCCTCGAGCTGGGCGTACACAACACGCTCGAGGAGGTCGCCGAGGCGCAGAGAATAGCGCAGCTGGAGAGGCTGTCGGGCACCAAAACGGGAAGACGAATCCTCGACCTGCTCGGGATTCGATATCATGAGGCGCGGGGACTGAAGGAAACACTGCTACCGGAAGTCAGGGACGCCATACAGACGGAAAACATGCCGAAGAACATGCACCCGGTGCATGACGTGCAAAGACGTAAACGAAGGGCGGTAGCAATCCTCGAGGAGTACGGAAGACGAGAAGGCGTCCTCTTTGTCGATGCAGCCAGGTACCCGCGGCCCGCCGGTAACGTTGATGGCGACGAGGGACGACGACCACCATCGCCACTACAACGAAATGTGCGAGACGAACCGGGGATGCCAACACCACCATCTCTACTACTACTACGACAAAAACGGCAGCAGCAACAGCAGCAACATCAACGACACGGCCGGCCGACGGCGGCGGAGCCCGCCTTCTCCATGGCGGTCGTAGATACGAAGGGAAGGATCCGAGTGACGGCATCAGCTAGGCTGCCATCGGCCGAAGCAGCGGAGGAGATGGTCATAGCCCTCGCGGTACTCCACGGAGGTACGGAGGATAGCCTGATCATAAGCGACTCCAAATCAGCGATCCGGAACTACACCAAAGGTTGGGTGTCCGCGGATGTGGCGCGCATGCTCAACGCCAGAGCCGGAGACTTCGTGTCCGGCAGGATTACGATCAAGTCCCTCAAATGGTTCCCCGCGCACGTCGGGGAGCTTGGTACTAAAGAAGACAACAGCCGCAACAACAACAATACTAACGGCCGAAAACACACCGGCATCCCGCCCAACCACAACGAGCGTGCCCATCTCGTCGCGAGGCAACTTACCCGCCGCGACGCGATCACCCAGAGGGCAGCCGCCGTTGTTGTGCGGGACCCCAGCGGAGGAATTATCAACACAACCCAAATCGCGGCGGACGGAGCTGGGGGCCACGAGGACGCCGACTGTGATATCGAGGAGTTTCCGGCCTCGTACCGAGAGGTTCTTGCACACTATAGGAAAGAACGTATGACATATCCACAACCCCACGGGCGGCTGGACAGGTCCCAGGCAGTCGACCTGAGGCGGTTGCAGACGGGCAATTTCACCAACCCCTATCACCTGCACCACCTGGGGCCCGAGCTGCACCCGTCGCCCGGCTGCCCGTGGTGCGAGCACGAACGGGCTGATATGGCCCATATACTTTGGGAATGTCAACGCCCTGAAGAAGATGGACCAAGAGGAAGGGGGAAGATAACAGCAGGACCTTCTGAAGCGGGGCGCCTCGCTGAGAGATGGCAAGCCGCCCTCCTCAGCGAGGCACCCGAGGACCAGGAGTGGGCCGTCCAGCGGGCCAGGGCCATTGCCGAGGATCTCGAAAGATTTTTCTCCGGCGATGGACCCCTGGCAGCCTAGCCCCGGGCACCAACAGCCTTAACCGCTGGACAAGTAAAGTTTATTCCTATCCTATCCTATCCATGCCGACATCCTTAAAGTCGGTTTCACTTTTAAACAGAAATGCATTGCAGGAAAGACGTTTTTCCAGGGGCAATATAGTCTTACATTAAAATGTGTAGGCCCTAGCACATTTTAAAAATTATTTTATTAATTGTTATTGCCCCAACGCGCGCGCGTGTCCAAAACAAATTAGCAGGCGAAGTCCCAATTTGACCAGCCTAGGATGCGAGCGCCATCTGGATATCATTTTCGCAAGTACCCGAACGCGCGGCTGTAGGTCTGCTAGAAATGCTGGAAAAGGGGTTTGTGTTTGAGTTTCCTCGTAGCAGAATTAGGTTTTCTCGTACATTCAAATTACAATCCGACGCCGATTGGTAAACAATCCGACGGCGAATCCGACGCCGAATGGTAAAGTCGTACTTCGCCATTTTAGGGGCGAAGCACCTTAGGGCCGAGCCTTGTCCCCCCTCGTCGTCCGTACGTAGCTCTGGTTTGCATGGAGTCCGCTAGGGGCACTGCGGTGCACAAGGGCTATATTGACCCTTTTCGCGGCGATCCCGTGGGCGTTGCCATGTTTGATCACGTGGTGACGCGTCCATTGCTTGCCTTAACTGCCTCCGTTGCCTCCTTGTTTACAATGGAAGCGTATGACGCCGGCGCGGCTTTGAAAACCTCTGTTTTCGGAGATACCGTAGACGGTGACTAGGTGGAAGACACGAAGCTTTGATCACAGCTTCAGAGAACATGCAAAAGCGCTTTCGGAGCTGATTAAGCTATGTACAAACGGCGCAAGCAGCGTATATGGTGCTTGTTCTAAAAGCGGTGCTAAATATGTATTCCAAGCTATCCAAGCTTTCAGATTATGAATTCAGTCAGGATTAGTGTGTTTTGCTCTTTGTTCTTTATTCGCCAAATATTTTGAAGCAGTGGTTTGTCAGCTTCTGACTCAGTGAAGTTCCTCGGTGCGGCCACTATCTGATTATTTTCTTATTTTCTGCCTAATCGCTTGCGGGTGTGCTCAGTTTCGATAGATTTGTTCCTGCTGCGCACGAGGCTTGAAACGTAGCTGTTTTGTACATTGGGTACCTTGTAGCAAATATATACTACAGCTAGTAACTCGCTTACTCTTGTGGACCGTCACGAAACATTCAGCTTCGACCAATCGTGCGCCATAGGTGTAGTCCGTCATTTATTGTGCGTATACAGTGCACGTATATTCAAGTGTGCGCCCATTAACTTATTCTTCATACGTTGGCGATAGAGTGGGCGTAAGTTTTCCTGCCATTTGGGACAGATGTGTATTGATAACGTGCGCGAAACTTACTATGACAGGAAGCGGCGCTATTCCCTTTGTCATTGTTTAACGAGTGGTACTCACTCTTGCCGACGTTCTGGGGATGAAGCCCTTTCTTTGAAGGTTAGGGATGCAAGGCTGGCTGATGAGCAAATTTCTGTATCCTCGAGGAAAGCCGTACATCACGAAGTGGCGGTAACACGTTCGGACAATTGCAGCAGCGGTCCGCGAACTTGGCCACACAGATTCATTCTATTCCTTAAAATGCCAGTCACTATTTCTGCAGCCGACTGCTGCACACGTCTTCAATCCACATGTTTAAATCTAGCATGATTGGAGCACAGTGTGTTAGGGAAAACTCAGTTGCATTTCCGACAGCTGATCGCACAGAAGCAAGGTAAAAGCGGTAATGGTTTCGTATTCGTGCGCGGTCGCTGAGGAGAGGTATGGCGCGCCGCCGTGAGCGCCATCTCGTTTCTCTAAAGCAAACTGCTCCGCGAAAAGGGTCAATAAGCGCTCGTTCCCGACGCGCGCTCTCTTTCTCTCTTCAGCCATGCATGATAACGGTCGCTTCTGATAACGGCGCGCCCGCTATGGATGAAAAGGCGAGAGGGGCGGCTCAACTGCAAGCGGAGTCGAGGGCTCGCAAAGCTGCTGCAGCACGACGACGCAGATAACAAGCGGACCCGGAGTCTAGGGCGCGGGAAGCTGCAGCAAAACGGCAACGCCTGCAAGCGGACCCGGAGCTGAGGGCTCGCAAAGCGCTGCAGCAGGACGGCAACGCCCGCAAGCAGACCCGGAGCTGAGGGCTCGCGAAGCTCGCGCTTGAACCGAGCATCGGCGCCACCAAGCTCAGGTAGAGAACGCTTCCGGCGTTTTGCCGCCGCTTCCCGCGCTCTCGCCGCCTCTGGGTCCGCTTGCCGGCATCGCCGTGCTGCTGCACTGATCACAAGGCAGTCTTAATGAAGGGAAAACGAAGTCCGCACCTCAATACCATATACGACCAATAAAACAACATTGTATATACTATAGACATGTCGCTCATTTGCATGTTCGAGTGGGCAATGTACGGGGATTCACGGTTACCCGAATGATCCCCCCTGTGCTTCGCCCACTCATCATCATTCACTTCGTAGATATGCGGTGTTTTTTTTTTTTTTTTGACGGATTTCACTGTGAGAAATTCAATTTTGTTCACCAAAACCTTGCACCACGTCGAGGGCCTGCGCGGTCCGGGTGGTTGGGGATGATTTATCCGCCACCCGCCGACATCGCACGCCGACGCCGGTTGCCGACGCCGGATTTTCTGCGACACGGGGCCCTTAACGCTGTCGCGTTAAAATCACGGGGACAAGCGCGCGGGTGCGTCAACATATCGCTCCCGCTTGTCTGAAAAGAATTCCACTCGCAACCATCGCAACTGTCGACAGTGAAATCGGAGTTGAAGAGATGTGTCAATCGATGGCCCAGAGTGTGTTTTCTGAAAGCGTGGAAACTTCGTGCTTTATTAAAAAAAGCTGAAGAAGAAGAAGAAAGAAAAACGTATCCAGTGGGAAACAGACGAAATAAAAAGTCGGCTCGTTTGTGATAGGCAAAAGTCAAATACAAAGGAAATTCCCCTGCGTTCGGCATTGTTGCTGAGTCGCTAGAGAACAGAAGTTCGCTAACACGCTCATTCATCGACGGCAGTTTACCAGTTTGTCCGACTCGACAAATGTCTCGGCACGAGCGAAGCCTTACTAAAACCTCGTGGCATGTTTTCCAACAGTTTCGCTCCTTGCACAACCGATAAACTGACTGTTGATGGTTTATACATATTGAGGATGCACTGCTCGGCGGTATATACTTGCAATCGAACCCGCATCTCACACAGACTACCACGATGTTGCATTTTAACAGCGGAGCTGGGTTAGGCCGCGTAGTGCGAAAACTGCGCCTGGCGATGACGTCACCGCGCGTTGCCTAGCAACCTACTCGCGGAGCGGCGTGTGCTTCGCCTCATCTCCCTCCAGCCACGCCCCGGCAAGTGGCGAGGCTTAACAGCAGGCTTAATTTTGTAATTTTGTTTCCTCAGAAGTATGGCCTACCAAGCACCAGGGCATAAATTGGCGCTCGTGGCGCAATTCCCGTTTACCTGGAGGGCAGCTGACATAGCCGTGCTTGCGCGTGAACAGAGAGCGCCAAGGTGAAGAGACCATGGGAAGTACGATCGCTTTTGGCGACTCTATCACTTTCGCATGACGTAGTACTAGGCGCGTCAGATGAATAGAGCGTGCTTTGCTCAACCAGCCAATCAGCTCAATCGGTTTTACTCAACCAACCAATCAGCGCGCACTGAAAGGGATATCCCCAAAGGTGATCGTAGGGGAATACGTATCCCTAATGTCAACAGACTGCTTGGCACCGTCTGGTGATGGAATACTGAAAAAGAGGTGGAAGCAGCTACGCATTCCTGGTGATTACGAGGCTGGCCAGTGTGACCGAACGGGATGCGCGGAAGAGAGCTTCGAAGCGAGCCAAGAGATGTTACGCCCACGGGGACACCACCAAAGTGTGTGCGCGCATGCGCCCCACTGCGGCAGCTGGCCAGCGCGCACTTCCGTCGGTCACCCTCGCCGCGGTGCTCGCGAAAAGACAAATGGAGACAATGCCGCCGGGGCGGCCGAGCAGGAAAAAGCGTGGCCGCGACGAAAAGGGTGTCAGGTGTCGGGGCGGCTTCGCTCCTTGGAACAATGCGGCCGGCGAGGAGGGACGCCGCTTCCCTCGCTTTTGTGGCGCGTGCCGGCGACGGTGCGTTACACGGGGGGCCTTTCACTGGTTTCACCTTTTTTCCGCGTGCACAGACCGCCGGTTCTAGTTACCTAACGAAAAGCATATGCTGCCGTCGCGATGCGGTTAAATGCTCAAAACTGGGAACTTAGTTGCCGAAGTGGTACTCCGCGGTGCCAATGCAAAGCCTGGTTAAAGAAATTCAAACGAGCAGCACAAAAGAATAGTTAAGCTGAATGTTTGGGAACAGAGCAAAGTTCTTTTTTTTTTAACGGGGGTATCATCAGTCGTGACTGGAAACAGCCGTGCAGGTGACAACGGCGAGCCCTGACCATCTGAAGGACCAGGCAAGAGTGATCCGACCCGTGGTGAAGCTGCTGCCACACCGTAGCTTGTCTTTTCAACACGCTAATCTGATTTGTTTGAGATGTGAAGGAGTATGGGGAAAAAAAATCAGAGCCATTCCACTCTCTGAAGGTGGATGACCAGCGGAGCTGTCTGTGAGGTCTATACACGACCGACGACGCGTCGTGGGCACACTGATGTTTGTGTAACATTGAATGCCGCACCTTTCCAAGAGAAACGCGACGAACCACTTTCCGTGTGTCCGAGACACGTCTATGTTGAAATAAGCCACAATTACGATGGTAGTGGAGTCGGTAGGGGTGATCCAACCAAAGGTGCATACGCTTGGCGTTTGCGGCACGATCTTCGTCCGTATTACGTGCTGCCTGCCGTCGCCGCGCACCTTCCCGCTTCTGTTCACGACGGTGTTCTACGTAGGCCTGTACTTCCGCAGTTCTCACCGCACGCGGCCTACCCATTTCACGGGTGGAAGAAAATTGAGATAAGGTTACGTAGTTTGCCTATAGATAGTATTCATGTGACGTCACGCAGCCATATCTCCCCGCGCTGGTACCCTAAGGTGGCCACTACGATGACGTCAGTGCAACGTATTTTCACGTGCAAACTGTTTTGCTTTTTCACGGCGATTGTTTTTCACCGGTTTATCATTGTTATCGCTCTGACATTCTACGCAAGACGCGCTTTTTTGTTGCTGTCATGCTGTCATGTTCCTTGCTTACGCCCCTTCTCGACCTGCTGGTACCCCAGTATGGCGTCCGCGATGACGTCCATGACAACTATGTATATCAAACCGCAATCAATACTAAACAGTGTCTATTCCGGTTCTACCTTTTTATTACATTTTTTATCACAATACGTTTTGACACTTCTCGCGATTAAACGCAGCTGGAGCATATCTGGCGATACGCTCTTATCGCCGTTTTTATCACCGGGATCGGCCGGTTGTGAGCTCTGGGGTGGCCGCCATCTTTTTTGCCTACGCACACAAACCGCCAGAACCTAGCGTATAACAGCTCGGCTATAAAAATGCGCAGAGACCATCGAAGATGACTGTCAAAGTGAGCGAAGCTGACATCAACTTCGTAGTATATATACATGCACTACAAAAGGGAATATCTCCGTCAAGCTACGTCGAGAATCGAAACTCCGTAAGGATTTCTCAGAAAACTCCCTCCACATTTGCCGCAACTAGCTTATGGTATTTTGCACACACTGCGCTTGTCTCTGTGTTTCTCTACTTGAAGCGTGGTCGCTGTGTGAAACGAACGCGCTTCTCTCTTTTGTTGTGTGCTACACACGACACGCAATGCCGGGCGTCTGCCGCCGACCTCGCGCAGCGGGTGCACGCAACGTTACATTGCGACTCAAGTGGTCTCAAATCGCAATAAAGAAACAATGTACTTTTGATCGACAGGGTATCTAGCAATAAACAACGAAGATGGAACACCCTCTGAGCATATATACCATGATCACGGCCTTCTATTGTATGCATGTGGCGCTGCTGTATGGCTGGCTTCTATTGCTATCCGAATTGGAGGTCTATGTATTTTCGAAATAATAATAATCGCTTTTCAGAGGTAATGAAGTCCAGTATTGTCCTCCGCCGTGGCTGACCAGGATGGAACCTCTGGTAACCGTAAAAAGTTTTAAACCGGCAATGTCAATCGCGATGTGAATGGCGGCTTCAAGCACTTCTATGATGTCCTTGATGTCGACTGCATTGAACGCATTTCTTATATGTACTATCGATCAAAAAAGTTTACGGACCACGGGGTCTCCGAACACGCTAAATATCCGAGCAGCCTTTAAAAGCAGCCAGTAAAACCGTACATCACAATGTTGTTCGCAGATACCAGTAGAGGCCGTAATTGGGAATAGCAGAAGCATAACTGCGAGTCGGCCTAGTTGGAACAGATTCATTTTTAAAACTTTTTGTGCACAAACAGACAGGGACGAAGAAAAGGAGTAACACAAGGACGAGCGCTTTCTAACAACTGACTTTATTTTCGAAGAACCACCTGCTTAAATACCGACAGATCTGCGCGATCCAGTCAATAGAACACGTCAACAGCGCATATAATCACACTTGCGATAAAATGCCGCGGATGAGCGCTACCCGGTGAACATAAAAACATCAATGCGCATAAAACAAGCACATAAGCGAAAATGCGTTAAAGATATGATGACAGGAGCGAATTCTCTTAAACAATGAAACAGAAGTATGACATGCATTTTTCCTCTATAGTTTTGCAATCCAGTGAGCTTCCACAATTTCTCTCGCGGTTTGATTTCTATGCCTAAACAGTATGTCGGTGCTTCTAAGACAATGTGAGCACGCATGTTCTTGGCAATACATTGCCAAATGCGTACTAGGGCGAGCTTTCAGACTAGATAAGTGTTCCCTTAGTCTCGTGTTAATGCATCTCGCAGTATGCCACACGTACACATTACCACACCTCATAGGAATCTGATACACAACGTTCTTCGTGCAATCGACAAATTGGTTCTTACACGGATGTTTAATACTACATACATTCTTAGCATCATCTTTACTTTCGAACTTACTTTTTACCCTAGAACACACACTACCTATTTTGTTTTTTGCCGAAAACAACACTTTTACCAGGGGCCGGGAACTCCCTATACTGCGGCGGCAGCGCCGCTTTCACCACTGGCGGCTGCCGGATATCCTACTGGAAATAATTCACAAACAAAACAATGCCTCCATGACGTTACTGATGAGGTCAGAAGGTAGAGGGAGTTCCCACTTCGCATGCAAGCGGACTGTGTTCGTCAAACTTTTGCACTTGCGTTTATCCAAGTTCATTGAAAAGTACCAACTGCTTACTTCACAACAATTTGGCTTCACTAAAAACAAATCAACTGAACTGGCACTTCTTGCACAGAAAGAGTTTATACTTGAACAGTTTGAACAAAAGTCTATAGCACTTGGTGTATTTGTCGATTTTTCAAAGGCTTTTGACTTGGTGGATCACGGGATTTTGTTGCAAAAATTACATCACTAAGGGATTCGCGGAAAGGCATTAGAATTAATACGGTCGTATTTATCACAGAGAAAGCAAGTGGTTCAGCTAGCTAATACATGTTCTGCAGTTAAATCTATCCAAACTGGTGTACCACAAGGTAGCATACTTGGACCTCTCCTCTTTAATCTATATCTTAATGATATTATAAATATAAACCCTGAAGTAAAATTTATTATTTATGCAGATGATGCTACTATCTTCCTCTGAGGGAAAAATATTTCGGAAACAATATCCGCATGTAACGAAACCTTGAATGCGCTGGGAAAATGGGCAGCATCAAACTCCATGCGTCTAAATGAAAAGAAAACTAAGGCAATAATTGTTCAGCCAATAAACAAAATAATTCCGCCACACCAAACGACCCACCAACCTCCCGTAATATAGATATTGTAGAGAGTTTCAAATGTCTTGGCGTAGTTTTTTCCTGTCATATGTCCTGGGACGATCATATAAACTATCTAACCACGAAGTTAGCTCCAATCACTGGCATAGTGGGCCGATTAAGATACCAACTATCAGCACGAACTAAATTGCTTCTTTATAATACGCTTTTCTATTCTCACCTAAACTACTGCCAACTAGTATGGGGAAACTCAGCTCCCTCTAGCTTGCAAAGCATTCATCTTTTACAGAAAAAATACATTCGTCATGTTTATAATGCACCATACCGATCCCACACAGCTCAACTTTTTCTCAATGCCAGGGTAATCAGTATACACAACTTGTATAAATACAGACTGAGCGTGAAGTTCAAAACTGAGATAAGAGAAAACCTCAGAAGTCTACAAATTCTAGCAAATTTGGAAAATAAATTATCATGCTACCCAACTAGACATGCAGAAAGCTGGTTAGTTCACACTCCTCGTCTTAATACCGGAAAACAGCGTTTATCTTACACATTACCCTGTCTTTTGAACGCCTACGAATTAGATGGCTTTGATTTATTTTCTTCTTCTTATCGGAATCTCCGTATTATGTACAGTGCTTAATTTTGCACACTTCCTTTCGCTGTGATTTCATGTTGTTCCGTGGATTTTATTGTTAATATACTCTGTTTTTGTTCAAGACACCATCATTGCACTGTTTCTTACATTTCACTTACTGTGCCAATTTTGTGTATACTTTATGAGTTGATTTGCTGCTTCTGCCAAAATAAACAAATCAGGGGCTGTGGGCTGGTCAAGCTGCATGTGAGCAGCTTTTTTCCCTCCGTCCTCCCATCTAATATGTATGATGGCAAATAAACATTATTATTATTATTATTATTATTATTATTATTATTATTATTATTATTATTATTATTATTATTATTATTATTATTATGCTCTCTTGCATGTCCGCTGGCCGTGCGGCGACATTGACGAAATCGCGGAGCAGAACCCGCTAAAGTGTGTCATGTATTAGGAAGCACTTTCTTCCTACCAGGTTTACCTTGCAAGCTGCTATTCATTTTCTAAACCACTGGGACATTGCGCGTACGCAACAGTGCCAAGCAATTATAATGAAGAATATTTATATAGCGAACCGTTGTTAATTACCAATATTCGCTGTTAATATATTACATTTCGTCATTTCGTGAAAGTAGTCGCTTTGAAAGTCCTAACTTGCGGTTACGTTTAGGGCTACACTTCAACTAGTCCACAGATATAGTGGACGGGTAGCATAAAAAAAATTACTTCCTGGCACCATCAATCGTTAATTTTGTTCGTGTGTTGTGAAGTGGATCAAATAAAGCTAGCCCATTTCTCGGCCAACCAAAACTTAACAGAAGTAATGTTGAACGCTTTTGTTTTTATTCCCACATTCCTTACTGGAAAAAGACTGACCTCCACGCAGTGCGAAAGTGACAATCTACAGAAGCAATTTTCAATTACAACGGAAATTTGTACACAATGAGTGAAAATAGATTCCAGAAGATTCAAACCAATGCGAAAATTATTAACCACCACGGCTGCGTCTTTCTTTCTTTTCTCTTTTTTTAACCTTGGCTGTGCATGTCGACAAAGAGTGAACAAAATGTATAGCCTAAAAACACGCACTAAAGCCCTTCATTACAAGTATTTCACCGGCAACAGATGGGCTGCCGTCATGACGAATGAGTCGAGCGACACTGCTCTTATGTCAGTCCACTCAGGCTTGCACAGAACTGGTTTACTCATGCAAAAAGAATACCTGATCGTCAAATAGAGTGAAATACTTGTGCTTACCCGTGGTCATTAGGAAACCTGAAAAACTTCGCAGAACTGGAATTCCCGGTGTTCGAACACCACAGAGCCGCGCAACACATGTGATGCCCCGATTTAGCCATCTTCGTCTAATGCTCGGTTGGTTTCCTGCGTCTTCCGTTCGTTGCACGCCTGATCAAGCTTCTCTGTCTTATACCCGTGCCACACGGGTAAAGTGCACTTTGAGCGAGTGCACTTCAGCGCGCTGAGTGTCACTTTGGCGGTGTGCTGCTACACAAGAAAGAATTTCTTTCAAATTGATGACCATGGCGACCGGGAGTGAGACGGAAAAGCATATGTTTATTAATATAAAAATGTGTGCACGAAAACAGTTTATTATTGTTAAAAACAACATTTACAATCCACCTTTATAAGCGCCGGCAACGACGGAAACTTGACCAGCAACAGTCAAAACGACTCGATTCGCCAAACAACTGCGCAGTCATTATCGGGCGTGGTCGTGAACAGCCCGATAGCAAGAGTAGTTTTTTTTTTTTTTTGGCTGTTCTTGGTTTTTTTTTTCTTTTTTTTCTTTTTTTTTTTGCGGTGTAGCACAGTTTATTATCTTGTAACGTTAGCAATTTAAAACAATGTTATTAAAAATTACTCCTGACTCTTCCTTCAATATCACTTTATGTATCTTCTAAGCATTGCTAACGAGGCTACACACTTTGCCGCCGCGAAGTGAGTTCGCCGAACACACTCGCCGGCGAGTGCACTCTGCAGTGAGTGTCACTAAGCGCTCCCGTGTGGCAGCCTGCGAATGGCACTAGCCGCGAAGTGCACTCGCTCAAAGTGCACTTTACTTTGCCCGTGTGGCACGGGTATTATCTTTCCTATCTTCACACTTGGGACTAGAACCGAAGCAGACGACGGAGCGCAATCTGACTTGTGATATCGCTGAGCAAGTGGCAAGGGTGAGCGGAGGCAAGCTCGACGGACACACGATGGCGACCACTTCCCGCACTTCGTCCGATTTAAAATTCACAAAAAGACAAATAAGAAAAATAACTTAGAATGTCCGGCAACCGCTAGGAGCGCGCATGTTCCTTGAAACTGAAACTAGCTTTACTTTCCGGGGCGCGTGTTTCTATTTGCGCCCAAGCCCAGTGCTGGACCACTGGCACCGCCATGCGCCGCTCGCGCGTCTAGAGCGCTGGCACCGCCATGCACCGCTCGCGCGTACCATGTTTCTAGCCGCCGCCGCTGGAACGGAGGAAGCGTTGACGGAGAACACGCTGGGCTGCTGGTGACTAGGCACGACTGTGGCTGCTGTTGGGGATCGATGGTATTCCTAAATAAACGCATCACTGTTTTGATGATCCAAATATAATCTCACTATCAGGGAGGGAGCAGTCTACCTGGCTGGATCAGTATTGTTTATTTGGGGTGTTGCTACGCTGCGCTCCGCAACACCCCAACAACCGCCGCTTCGCGTCGGCGGCCGGTACTGCGGCTTCCGCCGCGGCACCGGGGTTCAACCGACCGCGCGAGAGAAAAAAAGAAAAGCGTGATACCAAGCAAAAAATTACTCCATCTCCCGCTAAAGGGAACCATGTGTGTATGCGAAGCAGCGGGGAGATGGTTAGCTTGAGCGGGAGATGGTTTCGCGGCAGCGGCCCGAGCGCTCATCGCGGCGCTGCACAGGAGAGAGAATGAGGCGCGCGCGCTCCGTCATTTTCATACCACGGAACTACTGTGGCGCCCCCAGCGGAGTATGCAGCTGTCGCACCACCTGTCGTGCGCGCCGCTCCGGTTTACTAGAGGAGAGAAAGTGGGGGAGCGTAGGAGAGGAGAGAGGGGGAGGGGACGCGCATGCACTGTGGGGATGTGGGACGCCGCGGGAGGGACGGACAAAGTCCCCGCCATAAGATGCTTCGCATCTAAAAATCCTAGACAAGGCGGGATTCGAGCCCGCGCACGCCTGGTCTCAAAGCGAGCGTCGTAATCACTAGGTCATATAGCCACGCTTCCAAAGCATGCATTCATGCAAACCATACGATTGCGTTCGAGCGCCCTCGGCGAAAGAAGCCACCTAGAAACTTGGTACGCGCGAGCGGCGCATGGCGGCGCCAGCGGTCGAGCACTGGGCTTGGGCGCAAATAGAAACACGCTTCTGGGGCCTGCTTTTACTTCGTAACTCCCAGCCACCTTTTTAAGTCTGAAAGACTTTAAAAAAAAAGTCTGAAAGGTTTTTTAAGTGTGAAAGGTCGTGCACATACGGGCACGCAAACTATAACGCCGTAACGTTCGAGTGAATTTAGTGCAACGTGAACGAGCAAGGAAAGTGGCAGGTGAATTTATGGCGTTATTGCCCCCTCGAACTCGTAGCTTGCCGAGTTCATTTTCTTCGCTTGCTATCCCCCCCTCTCTCTCTCTTTCTAGATTTATTTGTTTTCCATTCTTTTCTTCTTTTTTGGGAGGGGGGGGGGGGGAGCGGAAGCCGACCACTTCTCAGGCGGAGCCTTCCTTGCCCGAAACGTCCTTTCCTGCCCGGACGTTCAGCGATCGTCCGAGATCGCACCAGAGGGCGTGGGAACCGTCTGTGCATGCAACGAGCGGCGCCGGGCACACACGTAGCGTTACGGCAAGCACGGCGGCTTGCCTTCGTTCTATTCGTTTGCTGCGCACCGCGCGATGAAACGAAAAAGAGTCGCTCGCCCTTCAATCCTCGGTGGTCATTGCGAGGCGCGTCTTCATTTCATGCTTTGCTTGGGACGCGAGACCTTGGACGCGACGCGCACGTTTCTCGCATTATGCGCCCCGAGGTCCATTCGCGACTCCTTTCTTACTCTCTCCCATTTCACCGGGCAAAAGAAAGCAAGAAAGGAAAAGTCGCACAATCCGTCTGCTATACTATATGTAGGCGGCCTCGCGGCCTCGAGACGGCAACGAGAATACGAGAATGCCATTCGAAAAAAAAAAAGATCAAATCAAATCAAATAAACTTGCCTTCCTGGTACAAGGAGGTATAGTTGCCGCATAACGCTACCGGTTTCAGCAGCTTGACGAGGTGGCGGCCGCGATACGTGGCAGCAACAGACACTTATACTACACGACAGACAAGCAGCACTTTCGCGAAAAGCCTTTCGCCAACACGCGATACAAACGGAACAAAAACACCATAATGCAGCGGATCACTGCTTTGCAGATTCACGTGTTATTCAAAATAGATGTAGAAACACAACAGTACAGTTCTTAAAGCAGCACTGGATTACAGAAAATAGTCCTTAATGACTTTTTAGGGAGATGAAATACATTGTCGTCATTTTTTTTTCATAGGGCACTCTATTTATTTATTTATTTATTTATTTATTTATTTATTTATTTATTTATTTATTTATTTATTTATTTATTTATTTATTTATTTATTTATTTATTTCGATGCGCTCTAGAAATCAGGAAGTAGTAGTGGGCGAAAAAAAAGCGAAGGAACCTAATACAGATATGTCACAACTGCTTTGAACACTTAGTTAAAAAATGTCACAGTTTCGCCCTAAGGGCGAAGCAATGAATGCGATAGCAACACAGCAATGTCATACGAAGTAAGGTGAGCGGCTTTGGTAGCAATATGAATTGTAGTAAACATGAGCTGATTAAGTAAGCAGGTGTGCTGCGGCGTAAGTAGACCGACATGAAGAGAGACTCGATGACCACGAGAAGGCGCGTGTGAAACGGTGGTGTTGATGAGAAGCGCTTCCCGTGGGCAGCGCGTGCGAAGGGACACACCTGTAGCGCTGCACTGCCGATCCGGGCAGCATTGCATGTGTAGCGTGCGTTGGAAAATGTGACCCGACTATTAGTAACTGAATGAACAAGCGTGGTGTGAGCGCGCACAAACACGAATAGATCACACTGAATGACTGCAGACAACGACTGTCAAAACGCTGGCAGCAAGCACATACGCTGCAGCGGGCGAAGGTACGTGCGGTCTATCGCTTCAACGGAAACTGAGCGGCGAATGCACGGCGCATAAAGGTCAGAGCCGTGTGGAGATAAGAGACGGTGCGGGCGAGCGACGAGCGCGGTTGTTGGCAGAGTTGGCATTGTTGGCAGAGTTGGCAGTTGTTGGCATCTGCAAATGGCAACATTAAAAAATTTGGTGCAGCTAAAAAACGCTTGGTATGTTTGCATGAATCTGGTGAATGCAATCTGGTGAAGGCAATCTGGTGAATGCGGCCTCTATGCGCACCAATTCTGCTCACGAAGCGGAGGAGGCGGCTATCGCCCTGGCCATACACAGCGCACATTCTCCCCTCTTCGTCTTTCTCGGATTCCCGTACAGCCGTTAGGTCCTTTTCAGCGGCGCGCGTATCGAAACGGGCGAATAGCATTGCGATCAACAAGCTCACTAATTTCGGTCAAATTGGCACGGAAGCATATTTCCACATTTCATGATTCCCGGCCCACCTGGGAGACTCGATCCAACCGCGCGGCTGCAACCCCAACGAACGGGCTCACCAGCTGGCGCGCGATTTCACGACCCGCACAGCCGTCAACGGCCCTCCTCGTAACGAGGCTTGCATCCAGAAAGACCCATTGTGCACCTTTCGCGAAATCGGCTCACACTACCGCTTGGAAAGGAGGTTTTCTCTCCTCCTCACCCAAAACTAAATAAACCACAAGCTAGCACGCTCAGAATGTTACAAACCCGCACGTACCCCACTCCGCGGTCCCTTAACAGGATAGACCCACACTTCCCGCAGTCGTGCCCCAAATGCGGAGCCGACTCATGCTCTTTCGATCACATGCTCTGGCTGTGCCCAGCTATAGAAACCTCTGTACTTGCCACAAAGGAACAGTGGGAGGAGTTCCTAAGAAGCGACCACCACCACATCCAACTCCAGGCAGTCCAGAGGGCCCACGACATCGCAACGGGATTTCGCCTCCCGGTGCCATCGTGGGCGGAGCCACCGACTTGACCTGAGGGAGCCTTCGGCTCCCCCTGGCCAGTGTCTCAGGACCAATAAAAGTTCTTGTCACTGTCACTGTCATGTTTGCATGAGCAATAATATATATATAGTTGAATTTTTGAAGAAAATGCTGTATTATGCACTGAAGCACAAAAGTAACTGGAACACCAATGCATTTCGTCGGACACTTTGAAAATTAATATGTCGAAACTAGCGCAGGCCAGAAAATTCGTTCGAAGTGGATATACCTTGGAAACTCACTAGCTACAGTTTGTAGATTAAGATATGAGCCTTAATATAATTAATCTGCGGCGACGAGCGACGCTAATTAGCGTACATATGTAAAGTATTCAATTAGGCATTTGTATTTCTCATGGAAGTAATGGCCGCCTCATCGAGTAGTTTAGATAAATGATTACAATTGTGCTATCTGCCACAGCCAATTAAACACCCTGTATGTGCTTGAATGTACGCTGTGCAAAAAACGGTACATCGAACAAAAAGAGGGGCCTTATGGATTGCGCTTGAACAATCATAAATCCCACGCTAACACGTTGCCCAACCTGCCCATCTCAAGACACGTGCACCTCCCTGACCACTCATTCGATAAGCTGAAAGTCACGTTGGTTGAATCTGGATTTCGTTCACATTATGATAGAGAAGCCTGTGAATCCTTCCTTATCTATAAATATGATACCGTCGTGTCTGATTTGAATGAAAGTGTTGGAAAATTGGGTTCCTGTCTTTCTAGCCCATCACATCTCCCTCGTTTTCCTTCTTTCTACTACTAGCACGTCACTATTCTGTTTATTTATTTATTTATTTATTTATTTATTATTATTTTTTATTTATTTATTTATTTATTTTTGCTTGGTAACATACCATCTATTTGGTGACTTTTTCTGTTGTCACCTGGCGATTGCCTTTCGTACTTCATTTCTGTGTGTTTTCATGCTTTATATTTTTAAATGATGTGTTTGCAAAAGTCATCTATTGTACATGTATCAGCTGTTCTTTAGAACGGTTGACAGGCATTTTGTTCACCCATTTTCTTCTTTTTTCATGTAATCATATTTCCATTCATTCGGTTGATATGCACATATATCAACTGTACCGATGCTATGCATAGTACTCTGATGAAGGCCTGACCCAGGTCGAAACGTCAATAAATCGCTTAATAGCGCGTCTACCTCACTCTCTCTCTCTCTCTTATATCTATATATATATATATATATCGCCTTCTCTCTCTCTCTCTCTCTCTATATATATTATATATATATATATATATATATATATATATATATATATATATATATATATATATGCGCCGTCGCTATACCCGAGCCTTTTCACACATCTCGCTATATCCGAGCTTCGTGCGGAAGCTCGGATATACGTTGCTGATATAACAGTAACGTGCGCTGTGCCCTGCGCCGTGCTCCCTGATGGGCTGCAGAATTAAGCGTCTCTTCCTTATGTATAATAAACACCAGTAGTAGTAGTATATGCTGTACCGTTTTACATTTAACTGATTCTAAAGAAAAGAATGCAGGTCTCCGCACGAAACTCGGATATAGTGAGATATCTGAAAAGGCTCGGGTGTAGCGAAGGCATCGCACCGGATATAGCGAGGTGTTCGCAAAGTCTTGGATAGATTTCGGGCAGCGGCAGAACAGAGCCCTTCCGAAAGGTGTGAGAACTTCTTTATACAGCCTGTCTGATGTATGAGTCGGTCGGATTTGCATAATTTCTAGAAAAGAAAACGGGTGATAAGTATCAGCCCAAACAGGCTGCATATCACATTTCTATACTCGCAGACTCCCATGGTGGCCGAATTACACTCCTAGCTCCTATACCGTTGTGGCATGAATGAATGTAACACGTTGCGTTGTTACATGATCACTTTTTATTCCCAGCGAAATCAATTTGCAAGGGGCTCTTCGATCGCGATGGAAGCACAAATCCTGCGTGAATGCGGCAAAATCAGGGCATGAACCGCAGACGATACTCGTGTAATAGGCGCATAATACATAGCGTGTATTATCAGCTTCTTTGTTGACCTCCAAGTTTCAACATATGGGGCAGAAACTTGGAGGTTAACAAAGAAGCTCGAGAACAAGTTAATTACCGCACAAAGAGCGATGGAACGAAAAATCTTAGGACTAACGTTAAGAGACAGGAAGAGAGCGGTGTGGATCAGAGAACAAACAGGGATAGCCGATATACTAGTTGACATTAAGCGGAAGAAATGGAGCTGAGCAGGCCATGTAATGCGTAGGATGGATAACCGGTAGACCATTAGGGCTACAGAATAGATATCAAGACGGGAAGCGCAGTCGAGGTCGGCAGAAAACCAGATGGAATGATGAAGTTAGGAAATTTGCAGGCGCAAGTTGGAATCAGCTAGCGCAAGACAGGGGTAATTGGAGATCGCAGGGAGAGGCCTTCGTCCTGCAGTGGACATAAATATAGGCTGATGATGATGATGACATAGCGTCTTTTTTTTTTTTTCAATTATGCAACATGGCAAAACCTGACTGAAGCTACGTCGCGATCACGCATTGATAGTCCATTGAGCCAGCAATGAGGCAGCGATGCGTAAGCAGGGGCTGAACATTGAGTCGCAGCCATTTCTCGCGTAACTGAACGTATGCAGAAAGCCAAAGGTAGAAGTATACTGTGATAGGTAGCGCACGTTTCGTTGCTGAAGCATAAGTGCCGGCATTATGTATAATACATTCACACATTATGCACAATATTTATCCGCTACGTACACTCACACCACTAAATACGTTCAGTATTTAGCTTAGTTCTTCTGTCGTCGCATTCGTTCACTGTTCGAGCGCGTGTGAAAGTTCACATACAAGGATTATCACGCCCGCGACGTTTACAAAGTCTAAAAGTGCCTGCTGGTGTTCTGATACTTTTGTTCAAGGCGTTTCGAGGTTTCGCGCGAGGCGTTTAGAGGCTTCGTCAAATCATTAATTTCCGCTTCAATTTTATAACCCAATCTTTCCCTTCCTATATCTAGACAAAATTTCATTTTTTTATACTGTTACCATTCAGTTCTAGGTAAACGGTTACGCTTCATTTCTGGAGACCAAAATCAAATGGACAAGATGGCGGCCGTGTGCGGCAAAGATGGCAGATCAGTGTAAAAATTAAGCTGACCCGCTATGTTCTGTGGAAATCAACAAGGTGCAGGAAGATTTCAAGCGAACAAAATTTTCCACACGATGGAACGCGCGAGTGGATTTTTCATCTCCATCACCACGGATCTCCGAAGAACTTATTTAGTTCTTGTCTCGCTTCTATAGCTCTTGAGTTGTGGATTATTTCGCCCTCGCGCTACCAAGGCTAGCTCCGATGGTGAGAAAAATGCGATGGTCGAACATCGAACGAGGAGGAATTTTTCGCCAACTTCAGAATTTGCTTTTCGGGGAGGTAAAGGATTAAGACGTGTACGGAGTAGCTGCCCGTCCCCTTGAAGGAAAGTGCGGCAGAACGCTCGCACCACGTGTCAGCGTGAAAGGGTGGCGCACACGGCGAGAAACAATTATTCGCGAGAAATAATAATGCTGCACCCGCGGATCCTTTGGGATACACATGGGCGTGTGGGAAGCCTTTGCGAACGCCGGTTCTTTGGAAAGCTTTTTTCTACATCGCCTTCGTGAGAAATAGAGCGAGATCTCGGGCGGCGGCAGTGCTTGTATCGCGCTTTACCCTTCGCCAAATGACCGGCACACTTGGCAGGCATTCCACATTCCCGCCTGTGCGAAGTTATTAAAACAACAAGTCAGGCAGCCTCCAATTCTGCCGTATATCCAGGGTGCGCTAGAGACGCAGATAACAACGAGGTTAGTCAATTGCTACGTCTGGCACTGTATTTCTCGGCTCCGACTTATCTTTCTTTGGTTTCCTTTGCGAGAAGTGGCACAAAGGCTTGTTGGTTAGGTTGGGTTTTGAGGAACAGAGGCCGTTTTGAGTCAACCAAGAAAGCGCGTCTCGGAGTCCGTATTTCGCGGGGCCAGAATGCGTAGCGTCAGGAAGACGCAATGCCCATCCCAAGAATTTGTTACATCCCATCGGCTGCAATGGAAAAAACAAAACTAGCAGAGCAGTCCGTATTAAACAAGAGAACGGCGAGTGACATTCATTGAAACTTACTGTCTCTACAACCGCACGCGAAAATATGTACAGTGAACTGGTTAATTTATTCTAGAATATATGGCTGTGTTTTAATACTCAACGTAGACGGCTAAACAGGCATCTAAGAAACAGTGTACACTGTAGCTAAGCGCACAACGGCCATCCTAAGGGCCCATTCACATTTGCGACTAGGCGAGGTCGCGCGACGGATTGCGACTGGCGACCAGAAAGCTACTCAAGGCGAACGATGTTCACACTCACAAATGCGACCGACGAGTCACTAAACCGAAATGTCTCACGATATGCGTTCACGTCTACTTTAAATGTCATCGCCGTGTAAAATAAGCGTCAGCGTACATACGGACGTCCTGTTCCTTCGCATCTGATTGGTTCAATTGTACTGCGACTGCGGTCGCGCGACTGAAAAATCGAGCAGTGAGCGACTGGCCCGAAACGGTCGCATTTCGAGAAAAGCGACCATTTGCGATTACTTGCGACTGGTCGCTTTGCGACTAACTTGGTCGTGCGACCTCACCTAGTCGCAAGTGTGAATGGGCCCTAAGTCTCGTTCCAATTCTGGCGAAGCCGGCAAAAAAGACTCGCGAAGACAGCATCGAAGTCAAAAACAACGCAAGCTACTTTGCTGTACAAACAAAACGGCGGTTGAGCAGAATCTGGAAACTCGACGGGAGTTCGGCGGCAGTTCGGCGGCGGTGCACATTGAGCACGTAACTAAAAGAGATCTGCTTTTTCAGGTGAGGCTTGTTGATTTCTATTTATATTGCCAAGCGTGGAACGTGTGCACTGCTGCCGAACGAAAACTGCCCTGCGCAGACTTTGTATTTGTTGCTTGGTTGAATAGCGTACCTATCTACATATCATGACTAAAAAGCAGGTTGATGATCTGCGGAGTGAATTAGCCGCTGAGTTGCATGAAATTAAGGATACCTTGAATGAACTTAAAGGACTGAGGCATGATATGCAGGAACTCAAGCTTATAAGAGAGGATTTGCGTGAAATTATGCGTGAAAACAAGGAACTGAAGTCACAGAATGCAAAGCTGACGCGCAGGCTGGAAGAACTGGAGATATACCAGCGATTAAACAATCTAGAAATCAAGGGAATACCTCTTGACAGTGAACCAATATCAGTGGTAAAAAAAATTGGAGAACTGATAAAAGAGGAAATTGAAGAGCAAGACAGACGTCTGCCACATAGTTCCTACTGCTAGGCATGACCAGTCCAACATTATTATTCGTTTTGTCCGTCGGGACAAAAGGAATGCTATTCTTGCTAAATCAAAGAAGGCTAGAATTGACACAACAATGCTTGGATTTGACAAGCATAATCCAGTGTTCATCAATGAACATTTGACGAAAGAGGGAAAGCAGCTGCTAGGAGCTGCCATTAGAAAGAAAAGAGCTGTTAGCTGGAAATTTGTGTGGACAGCTGGTGGGAAAATTTTCGCTAGGCGAAATGAAACTTCACCTGTCCTTCGCCTCATCTGTTTGGATGATGTTGATAAAATGGTCGAGTGAATGCCTTGATTTATCTGAACACAAGTCTGTGTACTAATACCGAGATGCATGGCTAATCCCGGTCACAACTGCTGTACGTATCACGATCATGACTCATTTAATATTTCTGTTTCTAAGTTAAATCCAAATAAATTCATGGCAGCTTTGCATCTAAACCTACGAAGTATTAGAGGCAAAGGAGATGACCTGCGAGAATTGCTTGGCAGTCTGGACATCAGTTTCAATGTGTTGATGTTTACTGAGACATGGCTAACGCAAAGTGAAAAGCCACCCCAATTAGAAGGGTACATATACCAAGGCATCACACGTACTAGTGGGCGCGGCGGCGGCGTGGCTATGTATCTTAGAGAACATCGGCAATACGAGGTGATTTCAAGTTTCACCACTATTAATGAACATGTAGAATGTCTTACTGTGTGTTTGGAATCTTATTACGTATGTGTCATATATCGGCCTCCGAATGGAAATAAGACACCATTTTTTGAATTCACTGATGAACTACTAAACTACCTAAATAACACTGGTTCAATGTTTCTGATAATGGGTGACTTGAATATTAACATGTTAGGTAATGACACTAATGCGCGTGAACTTAAGAGAACTATAAATGCCTATGGCTGTGAAAATTTTATCAGTCTTGCCACTCGCATTACGGCGGATAGCACGACGTTGTTAGATGTCGCCATTACGAATGCACCTGGCCCAAGTAGCTATGCTGGTCTCTTGTCAGTGGACATAAGTGATCATCTGTCGACGTTTTGTTTCTTGCCAATGACGAATGATAAAAGCATAAAAATGGGCGTGTACTCATATCGGAATATCAACCCGAATTCTTTAGCTCACTTCCGCTCTCTTATCGAAAAGACAAACTGGGAACCGATTTTCGAGCAAAGTGATGTAAATCAAGCATATAACAATTTCTATGCCAGTTTCATGCCATGTTACGAGCTAGCCTTTCCTATTAAAACAACTAAGCGTACCTCCAAGAAAAAGATTAGAAAGCCGTGGATTACGCGCCTACTTTTCAATAAGATTGCCGCTAAAAATAACATGTATCATTCTTTCGTTGCGACGCGTGACCCACAGAAATTTTCTGAGTTCAAAATATATCGAAACAAGCTCAATGCGGAACTTAGATAAGCAAAAATATGTTACTATGAGAATTTGTTCTCCCAAGTATCAAACGACAATAAGAAGTTCTGGCAGGCGGTTAATAATCTTGCTCAAAGAAAGAATGATGCAGCACCCATAGTTGTAACCACAAATCAAGGCATCCTAAATGATGAGGAAGCTGCTACTGTGCTTAACCACCAATTCATTTGTAGTGGAGAGTATAGTCCGACTGTGCACGATGAACATCCAAGTGTAGATGCGTACAACAAAAGCAGTTCAATTACTTCTATTGTACTGACACCAGCCACGGAGCACGAACTGTCAGACATCATGCGTAACCTAAAGAATAATGCAGCTGCAGGCTACGACGATATCAAACCAGCTGCCGTGAAACACGTAATGGGCATAATTTGCAGTCCTTTAACTCATGTCATTAACTGTATGCTCGAACAGGGTGTGTTCCCAGAAGCACTCAAGCTGGCTAGAGTGTGCCCGGTGCACCAAGGTGGCACAGACTACACTTTTAATAATTGCCGACCCATATCGGTATTACCGGTGATGTCAAAGATTTTTGAGACAATCATAAACGTCCGCATTGATAGTTTTGTCCAAAAGTACTCTATTATGTCTGACGTGCAATATGGGTTTAGAAAATAAAGATCCTGTGAAGAAGCGTTAATCTCTATTAAACATGAAATAATAAATAACATTGAACAAAGATTATACACCATTGGTCTCTTTTTAGATTTAAGAAAAGCTTTTGATTCTGTAAACCACGACATTTTGCTGACTAAGATGTATGATTGTGGAATAAGAGGGACAGCACATGACTTGATTCGAAGTTACTTACAAGACAGATATCAGTATGTATCTATTAACAATTCCAAATCTCCGAAATGAAAGATACTACAGGGCGTCCCACAAGGACCTATACTTGGACCCTTGTTGTTTAGCCTGTACATAAACGATCTTTCTTACACACCATATTCTCAAAGTGTAATTATGTATGCGGATGATACTAATGTGTTTTCTTTCCGGAAAGTCATTGCAAACGTTACAGATTTCAATAAATAATTACCTAAAACTACTTATGTGGTGGTTGCACAGCAACAAACTGCAACTTAATATCACCAAAACTATAATACATCATTTTGCACCTATTAACAAACCAATGAATTTTAAGTTAACAATATTGTTTCAAGATGTGCAAATAGAACAAGTAGAAGCTCATAAGTTCTTGGGCATTTGGTTTAGAAGCGATATGTCCTGGACGACACATGTAGAAAAATTATCTGCAGAACTTAGTAAAATCACGGGATGCTTTAACACAATCCGGGAATTGATTCAGCTTTGGCTTAAAAAAGTATTATATTACTCCATGTTGTACTCTCGACTTACATATTGCTTGCTCGTTTGGGGTACGACATACTAAAAAAAGTATCAACAATTGATAATATTACAAAAGAGAGTCCTTAGATGCTTTGAAAACTACACAGGTAGGCTTCAAGATTTGCGACCGCATGATTTGTTTATTAAACACACTTTACTGAAAGCTAACCAGATATACTACTATAGGCTATTCCAACATATAAAAACGAACAAACTCTACACAGCTAAATCATCCGAATCAAAATGTCAGTATTCCCTACGCAATGAAACTAGGGTAATATCGAAGTTCAGAACAGTTTATGGCAGGCAACATATAGGCTACCAGGTTCCGCAATTACTAAATCGCCTTAGTCCCCTTGATTTTTGTACTTTGTCAAAAAAATCTATGAAACTGTATATTATAGAGCATCAAATGGAATATGCATGATGTGTATCATTTTCGTGTCATACTGTTATGCTTTTTTTGTTTTAAATTATGGGGTTTTACGTGCCAAAACCAGTTCTGATTATGAGGCACGCCGTAGTGGGGGACTCCGGAAATTTGGACCACCTGGGGTTCTTTAACGTGCACCTAAATCTAAGTACACGGGTGTTTTCGCATTTCGCCCCCATCGAAATGCGGCCGCCGTGGCCGGGATTCGATCCCGCGACCTCGTGCTCAGCAGCCCAACACCATAGCCACTGAGCAACCACGGCGGGTCTTTTTTTGTTTTCGTCTCCTATGTTATTTCTTACTGAAATCACAGGAAATTTATTCTACATATTCTTAATCATCTGTATTTAACTACTGTTTAATGCGCATATTTCTTTTGTATTCCGGCCTACTTATCCGGATTAATTTGATTTAAGCTACATGTCATACATCATGTGATCTGTATACTGCTTATGTGACATTTAATTTGATATGAACATGTGTGAAGTATTTCGTATTGTCATTTGTACCGCTGACGCTGAGTGTCAACAGGAGCGGGAGCCCTTTGTCAGGCCTTTGTAGCCTTTTGCTCCTGCTCCTTGTTTCTGTAATGGAAGCAAAAAAAAAATAATAATAATAAACTTCTAACTTCAAACTTCAAAGGTCATCTGCGCACGAAAAAAAAGAAGGGAGGGGGGGGGGGGGGACATTGCAACGCTTTCTTATGCACCTAATATAAGCTACGTTGTGTTTTTCATAGGTTCGCACATAAAAGTTAAAATATAGCAATAGTAAGTGTTCTTTTTTTTCTTTTTTTTTTTTGTCGACGCGAGGTGGCGTTATGTCGCAGAGACGTCAGGTCAGGTTAGCTGGTTAGAGTCACTCTAAAGCTGGCGAGTGTGTGGCGCCGGAGAGCACAGTTTGGTCCGCTCAACGCTTATTTCCCCGTGGCTCTCCTGGTGACGTCACTGCAGGAGGTGCTCGCAAGCATTCGGCCTTGCTCGTGCGTCACCGCAGGTGCGCCACAAAGGAAGCTTCTGCGGGGTGGACTCCCCCGGATGGCTTTTGAAAGAAAAGATAATCATCCCTCGAGGAAAAATAATAAATTTATGCGACTGTCAAGCGCGCCAGTTATTAAGACTGGTAACCCGTGCACCGCGGCATTTTCCTGCTCCCTTCTTGAATTTTCTTTGACGTCTTGTTTATTGTCCCTCAGAGGAAACTTATAATTACCGCGTGGCTTCACGCTCTCACAAGCGACGCGCACAGTCGCTCCTGTACTTATTATTTGCCTCAGGTATACGGCAGCTCCAAATACAGCAAAAGGCTTTTACTTGAACTTATATATGTGTCTATTTACGAGTTGTATATTTTAAGAAAGGCGGAAGAAAGCAAGTGTGAGACCTCCCTTACCCCTCGTAACTCTCGTTACCGTTTCGTTCTTCGTCTGCACGGAATCCGCCAGGATGCGTGTTGTACTCGACGCAAGCATGCAAGGTCTTGGCTGTCCCAATAAAAATAACTATCCATGTTCATAGCAGGATTCAATGGCCTACCAGGAGCGCTGGTACACTGCTTCGGTGTTCGAACGCCGTGACTTCAAGCTAACCTGGTGTGCTCTACATGCAGCTGAGGTTCCCTTGCCAGGCGCGCCGTCATTAGCAATCTCTGCAGCTGGGATATATAGACTAACCTTCGGGCATCGCCTCACGGCTATTTCGCTTTTGGACGACATATTCATGCTGTGAGCTAAAATTCTCGGTCGCCTTAGGCATGTCGTGAGGCCAGTGGTGACTGCTCTCGTTAAACAAGTGGTAATTAACGTACGCGCAGTATTCGTTCACTATTGTCGAAATATAGTTGAATGCCGGTAACAAGCCCATCTTATGGTAAACTAAATTAAGCGGCAATATTTACTAAATTTCATGCTATTTACATAGTAAATAGCCTCGACACATTGTCAACAGCCAAAGTCGAAGTACTCCCTACTAAAACTGACGGTCTGGCAGTACTTACTTGTGCACTAGAGAAACACGCGACCCCTGCATGGAAGCATCTTACGAGCTGAAATCCAAGGTCTAAGTAAACATGCCACTAAATGCCTTCCGGGGCGCTGTCACGAGGACAATAATACACTCAGCGGTTCCAGGCTGATATGTGCACAACAGTATACTATTCAATAAATCTAGCGGGTTAATAAGACGTTCCTCCAACACTGAAATAACGAGGCACGCTGGCGCAATTCTACTCTTTGTTGAACACGGCGCAGTACCAACTGGTTTTCTGTATATAACGGTCATTCTGCTGTATTAAAATGTAGTTTGGCGGAGAAAGCCTGGTCGTTATTTTTATGCCTGCACGTATAGGTCTGAAGCAAGCGATAAAAGCGCATTGCGTGATACGATGTGAGCGCTTAAATTAGCTATTCAGGTCAGAAAGTTGTCGAGTATATAGCTGAGAGCAAGGCTGGGCAACATGCAAACTTGGGCATGCAAACTAAGCGTAGCGCAAGTTTGACGTGTTGCCGGGTCTTTTATGTCACTGTATATTGTGCACGCATGATTTTACGCGTTTCTATATAAGCGCCCTTTCGTTTACTTGTAGTCCTGCAGCTAGCACTTTTTTTTTTTTCAGAATGTTCCTCAAGCAAACAGCCCGACTTCGTACTCTATAGCACAGTGTTCCCAACTTACTCATTTGGACTGAAACACACCAGAGCTCAATGAGAGAGAGAGAGAGAGAGAAAAAAAGAAGGCTGGGATGTTAAACAGAAAAATGTCTGGTTGGCTACCCTGCACTAGGGAATGAGTAAATGGTAATGGAAATAATAGAGAGACAGGAAAGCGGTGAATGTGTGCACGTGCGCGAACAGCAGCACGCAGTCAATGTTCAATTTCCGCGGCCACTAAAAAATGCTGCGCAGCGTCCCATGCTTATTTTTTTTATAGCGATACATATACGGCATTGCGATACTTCATTAACCGCCACCAGCGCATGTGTGCATGCATATATATATATATATATATGCTCAACAAATTTTCGTATTTTCTATTTTATTTATATAGCCTCAAAGAGATGACCGAAGTGCGTGTGTGTACGTGTACATCATTTTTGTGCCGGCTGCCAACCAGCGTCTTGAACGATCGACTGGTTAACATTCGGCACAGTTATACCGGTAGCCTACAGCAACACACTGGAACCCATCATATGGCACGCGGCATCGGTCTCGATGACGAAGTGCCTCATGTCGCTGGGAAATTCCACGCCCGCTTCGAGCGAACGAGTGAAGGGGCGCTATAGCAGCTATAACCGTTACCGAGGCACCGCATCTCGCGTCATATGTAGGTCAGGGCGCGGGCCTCCTGTCGGGTGAGAGCCACTTATTATGTAACGGGAATCTGCCGGCCTCGCAAAGGTAATACAGAAAAGCTAAACAGAAATATATAAAGAAGGCGAAGGGCATGTTCAACTACTCGAACACACACCTCCGTACCGTCTCCAGTGGACCAGCGAAGAATGACGATGATTGCCGAAGCCGGCACCTGCATGTGTGTGAGCGCGCGCGCCAACAAAGGCTGGGCGGTCAAGAACGAAGCCGCTCGCGAAGCCATTCATCAGCGAGTTCGCGGCCACGCATCCAACAACGCCGCCCCGCTGCGGCCGGAGGACAGGGCTGCGATTAATAGTCGTACGCGCGCAGGCCGTCCGCTGGCCCAGATATGGCTCGCGAATACCGTGCACACCAAACTCTGCATGCCAGCAGCCAGACGACGCCGGTGGCGGCAGAACACTCCCCAAAATTTCAATGACACACACGATAACACTCTCGTACAAGAGAGAAATAAACAGGTTATGAGCAAGATGACAGCGCCTCCGAAATGTCCGCCCTCCGCTCAGGAAAGCGAGTGCACCGATTTTTTTTTTTTCATCCACTATGCACATGTATTGTATACAGAAATGGTTGTTTACAGCGTCAGAAAACTTTCACCGACAACCTGTCTTCTCATGTCCGGGTTCACCACTTCAGTGGACGTGGCAGCGTCAACCCTCATCCACGCAATGGAAGGCAAGCCTGCAGACGATCGCCATAGGCACACGGAAAGTTGTAACCTTGCTGAAACCATGTACAACTTGTGTACATATAATATACAGCGAGAGACCCAAAGCCTGCGTGGTAATATTATAAACCTTGGAGTTAATTACCAAACTTGCAATAAGCCTTGGTTTCAGGCGGAAAGCTTATTCAAGGTTTCTCCAGCACTAAGTAGAGATTGCACGTAGAAATTCATGCGGGAACTTAAGGTTACCTCTCAGCTGACGCTGTTTTTGATGTATGCCCAAAGGAGCTTATTCTGCAAAGCTTTGTTCCATTTCTTTTACTTCGCACAAATCAACACAGAGAACGTCCCAGGGACCATTTGAATCCCTTAGCCTGCAGTTGCAGCAAACAGCACCTATGAGGAGTGTTGCTTGCTGCCGGAGGACCTATAATAAGGACCCATCATAATAGGCCTTGCAAAGGTTACCGGCAATTTCTCCGCCCGAGCGCCACCTATCAAACGCGGTACGGTCTGAAACACTTCGCAGTACTTCTGATGACAACAACACCCGGTATCGCATGAACTTCACACGGAGCGCAACGCGTTGCGTGTTATGCAAACCACGTAGAAAAACACGGCTCACCATTCACACTCAAACCAATCCCGCATGAAGTGGAAACGTCTGGAGGAGCCGAGGCACCTATCTCCTTAATATCCAATGTCCTCACAGGAACAAAATGTCACTTCCACTTGAGTGTGGAGCCATCTTGCGCCTCAGTCCATCCATTATTACTTTACGTTGTGTGTCAAGTTCAGGACACACTAGTCAGTAATGGTCAAAGTCACAGAGATCTTGACAATGCACACACGGTGATAATGCGCTAAGTCCTCCTGTTAAGATGGAGAGCTCCCCTCCAGAAACTTCAGAGACAGACTGAATCTCGTGTCTTTGTTGCGCTCAACACACTTCGTTTATTTTACTAAAGAATGAGCCCTTGTGAGCCTCCGACTCCCCACGTCATATTAAGAACAACCCTGTTCTCCTGGTAATGAATGAATTAATTAACTTCATTTTTCCCTCTTGAAAGGGAAGTGGTCAATGGGATAGAGGGTTGGGGGAGGAACTCCTCTACCATCTGAGCCCACTCCAGGATGACCCCCTGAAGGTCGGGTCTCGAGCACCTGGGGTAAACTCCAGTGCCACCTGAAGACATTTTATTGCGATAGCAATTATATGGACTCTCCAGGCGGATTTCTGCCGTCACCCTGAGGTTGCGTATAAAGTCCAAGGGCGATAAAATCGTCGCCGCGCTGTATGCTGTATGTACGAGTGAAAGCGTGCGAGGGTGAGCCGGCGATCGCGGCTCAATCTCGCCCACGCAAGAGAGGGAATCTGACAGCAAACACGCCGTCTTCCGTCGTGCGAAAGGCCGTGGGGGGATGGGCGGGAGGAATAAGGAGGGGGGGGGGGGGGGGCGTTGTTCACCGACAGCAACTACGAATTTCGCGACCGCGCGCGTGGGGAACCGCCGATCGCGGTTCAATCTCTCGCGCGCAGGCAGGGAGGGAGCGCGGGAAGGAAGGGGGGCGGCATTTGACTATGGCACCAACTGCGTACTTTGCGCGGTCGCGCGCGCGCCTTATCTTGAAAGCAATCTGGAGGCGGCTCATACCTTTATGAGTGCGGTGTTCTCGTCGCTCAGTTTGCGTTGAAGCACGAAGGTCACTTAAGGCCCGTTTATAGTCCGACGTTATCGGCGCGCGGACCACCGTCGTTCGCGGCCAGCCACGCACGCCGGTTGCGCTGCGCCAGCCGAAACGCCATCTCTTCTATTGACCCTTTTCGCGGAGCAGTTTGTTTTAGAGGAACGAGATGGCGCTCACGTCGGTGCGCCATACCTCTCCTCAGCGACCGCGCACGAATACGAAACCATTACCGCTTCTACGTTGCTTCTGTGCGATCAGCTGTCCGAAATGGAACTGAGTTTTCGCTAACACACTCCTGCTCCAATCATGCTAGATTGAATCATGTGGATTGAAGAAGTGTGCGGTAGTTGGCTGCAAAAATAGTGACTGGCATGTTAAGGAATAGAATGAATCTGTGTGGCCAAGTTCACGGACCGCTGCTGCAACTGTCCGAACGTGTTACCGGCACTTCGTGACGTACGGCTTTCCTCGAGGATACAGAAATTTGCTCATCCGCCAGCCTTGTATCGCTAACATTCAAAGAAAAGGCTTCATCCCCAGAACGTCGGCAAGAGTGAGTACCACTCCTTAAACAACGACAAAGGGAGTAGCGCCGTTTGCTGTAATAGTAATTAAGTGTCGCGCACGTTATTTATACACAACTGTCCCAAATGGCAGGAAAACTTACGCCCACTCTATCGCCGACGTATCAAGTATAAGTGAATGGGCGCACACTTGAATATATGCGCACTGTATACGCACAATAAATGACGGACTACACCTATGGCGCACGAATGGTCGAAGCTGAATGTTTCGTGACGGTCCACAAGAGTAAGCTACTTACTAGCTGTAATATATATTTGCTACAAGGTATTACAATGTATAAAACAGCTACGTTTCAAGCCTTGTGCGCAGCAAGAACAAATCTATCGGAACTGAGCACACCCGCGAGCGATTAGGCAGAAAATAATCAGATAGTGGCCGCACCGAGGAACTTCACTGAGTCAGAAACTGACAAGCCACTGCTTCAAAATATTTGCCGAACAAAAAACAATCACCAAAACACACTAATCCTGACTGAATTCATAATCGGAAAGCTTGGATAGCTTGGAATACATATTTAGCCCCGCTTTTAGAACAAGCACCCTATACGCTGCTTGCGCCGTCTGGAAATAGCTTAATCAGCTCCGAAAGCGCTTTTGCATGTTCTCTGAAGATCAAAGCTTCGTGTCGTCCACCTAGTCACCGTCTACGATATCTCCGAAAACACAGGTTTTCTAAGCCGCGCCGGCGTCATACACTTCCGTTGTAAACAAGGAGGCAACGGAGGCAGTTGAGGCAAGCAATGGACGCGTCACCACGTGATCAAACATGGCAGCGCCTACGAGATCGCCGCGAAAAGGGTCTATTGACCCTTTTAGCGGAGCAGTTTGTTTTAGAGAAACGAGATGGCGCTTACGGCGGCGTGCCATACGTCTCCTCAGCGACCGCGCACGAATACGAAACCATTACCGCTTCTATCTGCTTCTGTGCGATCAGCTGTCGGAAATGCAACTGAGTTTTCGCTAACACACTGTGCTCCATTCACTCTGGTTTGAATCCTGTGGATTGAAGGCGTGTGCAGTAGTTGGCTGCAAAAAATAGTGACTGGCATATTAAAGAATGTATGAATATGTGGGGCCAATTAAGTTCGCGGACCGTTGCTGCAATTGTCCGTACGTGTTTCCGGCACTTCGAGATGTACGGCTCTCCTCGAGGATACACAAATTTGCTCATCCGCCTGCGTTGTATCGCTAACCTTCAAAGAAAGGGCTTCAGGTCCGGTACGTCGGCAAGAGTGAGTACTGCTCGTTAAACAATGATAACGGGAGTAGCGCCGCCTCCTGTCATATTAGGTTTCGCGCACAGTATTTACACACATCTACCCCAACCAGCACGGAAACTTACGCCCACTCTTTCGCCAACGTGTCAAGTATAAGTGAATGGGCGCACACTTGAATATATGCGCACTGTATACGCACAATAAATGACGGACTACACCTATATGGCGCACGAATGGCCGAAGCTGAATGTTTCGTGACGGTCCACAAGAGTAAGCTACTTACTAGCTGTAATATATATTTGCTACAAGGTATTACACCGTACAAAACAGCTACGTTTCAAGCCTTGTGCGCAGCAAGAACAAATCTATCGGAATTAAACACACCCGCGAGCGATTAGGCAGAAAATAATCAGATAGTGGCCGCACCGAGGAACTTCACTGAGTCAGAAACTGACAAGCCACTACTTGAAAATATTAGCAAAATAAAGTACAAAGAGCAAAACACACTAATCCTGATTCAATTCATGAGCGGAATGTTTGGATAGCTTGAACTAAATATTTAGCCCCGCTTTTAGAACAAGCACAATATACGCTGCTTGCGCCGTTTGTTCATAGGTTAATCAGCTCCGAAAGCGCTTTTGCATGTTCTCTGCAGCTGTGATCAAAGCTTCGTGTCGTTCACCCAGTCACCGTTTACGATATCTCCCAAAACAGAGGTTTTCTAAGCCGCGCCGGCGTCATAATTTCCATTGTAAACAAGGGGGCAGTTGAGGCAAGCAACGGACGCGTCACCACGTGATGAAACATGTTAGCGCCCACGGAATCGCCGCGAAAAGGGTCAATAGAGGGGTTCGTTTTCGCCAACGTGACGTAGCGTGCGCGCGTGCTCGCGTTACGTCGGACTATAAACGGCCCTCTATCTTGCTGCTGCTGCTTCCGTGCTTCCTGACGCCAGCGTTTTGACAGCGAGCGCCAGTGGTCATCGAGCGTGATGTGTTCATGTTTTCCTGTGCGCGCTCACACCATGCTTGTTAATTTAGTTAGCAAGCGAATATTTCCAAGTTTATGCAGCCGATAAAACTACTATCCTTACTTCGATAGCTGTCTACTAGTTTGCAATCGCAATCGATGCTTCGCTTTCGTGCGAAACTGCGACTTTTTCTTACCCAACACAATTCTTACAAGATTCTTCACTGTATCACATCCATTGAAACGAGTATTGACAAAGATTCTACTACACTATAAATATTGCTCATTCTATATGCCGGGTTATCATTATTAAGTTTTACATAATTTTAAAAAATCACATGTGGTAGGTAGCATAATTAAATTCCTTGAGCTGGAATGTTCAAAAAGCCAGAGATTGCTTGCACGAGAAATCTAAATACATATTCAACTAACTAACGTAAATTCACCAATTGCCTTCACAATTAATATACGGCACATATTGCAATTTACAAATTGTCGACAGTGAGTTAATTTGCAACACCTATTCCCTTAGAATTAATTTTCAGGGCGGCGTCAGTTTCGAGATATCCACTGCCAAATTATGTGACCAAATACATGGGCGTTCCAGATACTTTTGTGCTTAAGTGCTTAAAACGGCTGTTTGTTAAAAAAAAAAGTGACAATAGTGCATTTTTACCGCAAGCTTCAGGGCGCATATCTCGAAATCCGTGGTATTCTTAGAATTCGTTCCAAGCGGATATGCCTTGCAATTTTACCGGCTGCAATTCGTAAATTGCTATGTGCCATAAAGTTTTGAATAAGAAGTTGATTAGTGAATTCCCGTTAATTAGTTGATTATGTGTTTCGGTTTCTCGTGCAAGTAATATCCGCCTCTTTGAATACTCCAGCTCAAGGAATGGAATTATGCTGTCTGCCACAAGTGATTTTGAAAAAATTCTATAGAACTTAAAAATAATGACCCCGTATATTTTGTGGCTTGGGGAGGAACAATGAACACGTATTAGCGGTTCCCTTGCGCAGAGCGGCCGTGGAGTAGTGGTTAAGACGTCCGGCTAGAAACGAAGATGGCGCCACAGTGCACGCACGACTCCTGTATATCATCTAGTCTCGATCAACACTGAACGAGGTAAAGTCACCAGAAAAACCACCAGTGCTCGTCAATGGTGGGCGTATATAGAGCAATGGAGTTTTTGAAGCGCGTGGCGGCTTCGCACCTCGAGGTGCAGGCGCAGCAGGACGTTTGTAGAGCTCTCGTAACACTCCGGCGGAGCGACAGTTTTTCGACCATGCAGTGCCATCGGAGAGCAGTTGTAAGCGCAAGAGCAAAATAAAAAGCGAATGGCGCACTTACACTATTCGCCCGACTTCAACACTTGCGGACAAATATACGGAATGAACCGAATGGGCATGGCAGTAGCACAACAATGCAGACATCCAATCCGCTGTTCTTCTTCATACAGGTGCCAAGGCGACACAATCAGTGTTTTCGGTCTAGTAAAAAACCGCAATAAAGTGCTCACTTGGACCGGTTGGTGTATACATCAGAAAAAAAAAAAAAAAGACGAGTAACAGTACTAGGGTCTAGCCACCCTAACAGCGCAAAGAGCGGGACGTGCAGACTGAAAAAGACGAAACGCTGACTATGAACCAATAATTATACTGCGCACACAGCAATATATACAGGAGCTCCGATAGGCGGGAGGAAGAGGAGAGCATACCAAAGTAGGAATACATCGTCAGGAAGACAGCCACGATGATAAATATAAAGAGACAGCGCAACTAAACGGTCGCCATCATCCACATGCAAGCTACGCGAGTTCCTTGGTGAGGAGCGACATCGAAGGCACACTCACGCACATCTCGCCTTTTTTTTTTTTTTGTCGATGCAAAAGGCTTCCTACATTTCACGTGCACGCTGGTCATCATAGCGCTTTAGTATTTTGTATTGATTAAATAATGCATGACAACCACAACCGAAGCTATGCGCGGCTAGGTGGCTGCCAACACACCCCTTTGTGTGTGTGTGTGTGTGTGTGTGTGTGTGTGTGTGTGTGTGTGTGTGTGTGTGTGTGTGTGTGTGTGTGTGTGTGTGTGTGTGTGTGTGTGTGTGTGTGTGTGTGTGTGTGTGTGTGTGTGTGTGTGTGTGTGTGTGTGTGTGTGTGTGTGTGTGTGTGTGTGTGTGGTGTGTGTGTGTGTGTGTGTGTGTGTGTGTGTGTGTGTGTGTGTGTGTGTGTGTGTGTGTGTATCTGGACTTTGTATGATTGACTATGATAAGCGTCCCTGTAACGACCCCAGATTGAGGTTGACTGTATAAACAAATAAATAAATAAATAAATAAATAAATACGAGTAATTTTAGCAATTTTTAGAATAATTGCGCTGACCACAGTGAGAATTAACTGCATCAATGAATGGTGGCACCTTTGCTGTTGTCACTTTTTTCGCTCAGTTTTTCATCTAGAGGTAGGCTATATTAACTCTGCATAAGGCAAGAGCGACTCCTGAGCATATAGTAATCTCGGCCCATGCGTGTGCCTGCGATCAGAGCGGCCCGGCGCGGCCCCGCGCCCGCTCCGGGCACGAGCGCGCGCCAGTCCGCGTATTTTTGACAAAGTCGGTTCATCTGTATGCCTATTCAAAGCGGCTACGGCGTAGCGTTTAGTAGGTGGGGCTTCAAATTGCAAGGTCGTCGGTTTGATCGCACCTGCTTGGCCACCTTTTACGTTACAATCTGCTAACCGTATAGACGTGCACGCGACTGCTGTATCTCTCGTACAACAGGAGTAAGCTCAATTGTTTTAGTGCAGACGGTGATAAATATGACTTTTTCTGAAGTCCTGGAATTCTAAGCTGGACTTCAGGGCGGCACAAACACCGTGGAGGAGACACCGGCCTGGCCGGAGGTGCGTACCCCGATGTATTCGAGGCACGAGATGCACTGACAGTTGTGCTATATGACGTGCGGGGTCTTTCCACGGTGATTGCGGCGAGGTGGTGGCAAGGAGTCCGGGCAATGTGCCTGACATGTGCACGCATTGCCTCGATGGCGATGTGCGTTGTGATGGAATAATCTTGAGCAATGGCGATAGTTTCAGCCGTTGACGCACTGCGTGGCACTCCAAGGCATATCCTAAGAGATTGCGCCTGAATGCTCTGAATTGTACGCAAATTAGTTTTGCAGGTGTTGGATATAACAGGTAGGCTGTACCGGAGGAACCCACAAACAACAACCTGTATAGCTGTAACATGGGTTGTGTGGATACCCCCCAGTTCTTTCCTGCAAGGAACTTGAACAGATGACAAATAGCGATCAGGCGCTTATTCACGTGGTTGACGTGAGGAGTCCAGGACAGATCTCTGTCAATCACAACTCCCAAGAACCTGTGACTCTACATCGACCAGTTCTGGCGGTGCTGTGTTTATACCGACGAGAGGAGTAACAATGCGATTCAAGACCTCACATGTCACGACGTTCACGGCTGCACAGCTCACGGCTCTGCTCAGTGCACTACAATTTATAGACGCAGAGAGTTCTGGTACATGGGCCTTGTTTTCCGACTCGAGACCGGCTTTACAAAGTATGCAGGCAGTTCTCCGACGTGGAGCTCACGAACAACTAACGTACGAAATTGTCAAACTTCACCACGACGTCAAACAGAAAGGCCACGAAATTATTTTCCGATGGCTACCTGGCCATTGCGGGATCAGTGGAAACGATCTCGCTGACAAAGCTGCCCGAGAGTCACATCAAGAACAACACAGCGTTCCCATTCCTCTTTCCAGGACAGACGCTGGAGGGCAGCTTCATCACCTGGCACACAAGCTCTCTTTAACAGAGTGGAACACCCCAAATATAAGGCGCACCAGGCTACACGAAATGAACCCTTCGCTCCAACTCCGACCTCCACCCTGGATTCACCGACGTGAGGCATCGCTTCTATACCGGCTGTGGTTGGGAGTGGCTTTCACGAATGCGTACTGTGCTTTGATTGGAATGACCGAAAGTGCTACGTGCGACGTCTGCGGCAGCGAAGAGAACAGAGCATTTATTGTGTCACTGCGATCGATTTCAGTCGGAAAGACAAACTTTATCGAACCCATTGCGACGACTTGACGATCGACCGTTGTCCATGCAGGTGCTCCTTTAAGACCGTCCCCATCGCTCGTCGGCCCACAAAGCTGTGAAGGCACTGTTGTCTTTCTTGAGGACGACTGGCCTATGTGAACGCCTTTGAATTGCTGAGGCCCTCCGCGTGCGTGCGCGAACTCACCGTGTCCTTCCTCCCTCCTTTATCTCATCTTTCTATATCCTGTTTCCCGTTCCCCAGAGTAGGGTAGCCAACCAGACGCATTTCTGGTTAACATCCCTGCATTCTCTTTCTGTTCTCCTCCTCCTCCTCCTACAATCTGCTGTGCTGTGCCTGAACCTGTGCTGTGCGTGACGAACGAAGAAATAGGGTCGGGTCATTTCCTATATAGAGCATAATTGTAGTTCGCAATAAACGCAGCTTTGTTAACACATTCCCGCCTCAACAGTTGAATTACTACAAGACGCACATGAGAAATCGCTACGTCCACATCAACAAATACACCCCAACGGCAATGAAATTTTGGCCCGCGTGAGATATCTGGTTTCATACACGGTAGATATATAGGGCAGCCTCCGAGTAAACGTTCACGCTTGAAATACGAGCGGATGCGCCAAAATAAGCTAGCAGAAATATGCGTCTTTGGTAACAAAACAGGAAGAAAAAATTGGAGGACGCTAAGCTTCGCCTTTAACCCATATATGTCCAGTGTCCTATATGTAGGACGCTGAAATTTTTACAAATAACTCAAACATTTTTATTGCGATAGCAATTATATGGACACTCAAAAGCAGATTTCTGCCGTCGGCGTCACCGTCGCCGTGAGGTTCCGTATGACGTCAATGGAGATGAAATCGTCGCCGCGCGCCGAACGCTGTATGTGCGAGTGAAAGGGCGCGAGGGGCGCGCGCTTTCACGGGGAGTGAACGCACGGCGGAGAACAAACGCGCGTTCTGCGCCGTGCTCGCTTAAGGGCTGCAGAAGTAGGCGTCTCTTTCCTCCTTTACAATCACCATATATGTAGAGCAAACGTGCCTTCTTCCGACGCGCGAAAGGCCGTGGGGGGAGGGGGAGGGAAGGGAGGCGACGTTTAGCTGCGGCACCAAGTGCCTATTTATATCAGCCATGGTGACTCCACTCTATCCCTTCTTTCGCTCCCACTTACCCCTCCCCGTTGGCGCTGAGCCGTGCTCCCTCAAGGGCTGCAGAAGATAGCGTCAACCTTTCCCTTTCCCTCAAGAACCACTTATCATCATCATCCGGCAACAGTCACCAACGCTGCACGCATTTTGAGCGAACGCGGGCAAAACGCCGACGGCGTCGACAACAGTTCTGCGTGTTACCGGTACTGCTGCATGTCCAAGTTTATACAGCTGATAAAGCTAATATCATTACTCCGTATAGCTCTCTACAAATTTGCTGTCGCAATTGATGCTTCGCCTTTCAGGTGAAACTGCGACAACATTTTTTTTAAGCTAGTGCCCCCACGCGGGTGTTTCTGAGGCCCTACCCTTCTCGCGTGCAAGTCTTGGTTAGCGTGGGAGCACTCCTCGCCACGTGCTTTCAGTCGCAAAATTGTATTTCCGCGTGAGCTTTGATGAACGCCCTGTCGCGGAAGAAAATGCAAATGATGCAAATGAAATATAAATTCAAATGATTATTGATGTCGAAATATTTGTCAGTTATTCCTGAGTAATTGAATATGCTCTGAAAACAATATCACTGTAATATATGCAAAAGTTTTTTGTTTGCGGTCGGTCAAACAGCGGTGTCCTATATGTAGGACGGCTACAAAAACACAGTTCGAAAAAAAAATAAAAATAAAAGGTTGATTCTGCTCTCTGAGGTCCCAGAAGCAATTATTACGAAAAAATAAATCACTTTCCTTAATTTCCCCAAGTTCGGGCATATATGGGTTAAGAGTGGAACGCGATAGCGTTATCAGGTCCTGTTCACATCACATTTTTCTTTCAGTTGGCATCACTGCAACACAGAACGTGGGAAAGCCAGCTTACAAAGACCAAGCTTACAGCGATCCCCTTAAAGTCGGCTTCACTTTTAAACAAAATTCATTGCTGGGAAGACGTTTTTTCAGGGGCAATATATAAGTGGTCTTTATAAAATGTGAAGGCCCTAGGACCCTTTTTTATTATTTTATTAATTGTTTGATATTGACCAACGCGCGTGCGTGTCCAAAACGCATTAGGCAGGCTAAGTCCCAATTTGACCTGCCGAGGATGCGAGCGCCATCTGTATAGGATTTTCGCAAGTAAACTACCCGAGCGTGCCGCTGTTGGTATGGTAGAAATGCTGGAAAATGGATTTGTATTTGATGTTTCCTCGTGACATAATTATGTTTTCTCGTACATTCAAATTACAATCCGACGCCACCATGTCTGTAGGTTGTGGTTAAGTCGTACTAACACATTGCGCCACGCGGAGGGCCTGCGCGGTCGGGCTGGTTCGGGATAATTTTCTCCGCCACGGACGCTGGCGCTTACGCCGATACCGACACCGACGCCGACACCGTATTTTCTGCGACACAGGGCCGTTAACGCGATTGCGTTAAAAGAAGACAAACAGAAAACCGTCGCCGTTACCCAAAACGTTGCGAACTATTAAGAAAAGCGCGAACGGATAAAGACGACTGGAGAACGCAGGACGAGCGCCACTATGACATGTGGCACAAGATATATAGGGCAGACAGGTTAATGTGTCAACGAGCGCCTAAGACTAGACACGAATTCGTTGAAACTTGAAAGGAACACCAACTTCCATTTTGTCTCGGCATTGTCGAGAGTGCGGCTGCTCCCCAAGGTTGGACGAAGTCAGGATTCTATATAGGCGCGGGAAATATATATAATAGCGCGGGAAATAGTCGAGGCGTTTTGCATAGAAGACAACACGAACACGTGTGTGAACCAGCCTTCTGAGACTTTGCACCATAGTGAGGTAGATTTCATGGGGCCTGCCACGTGCAGGTCATTTTGGTCTCGTGATCTTACTTTCGTTCGCGTGCTGACAAGCTGTCATTTGGCATGAGCACGCATTGGGGTTTGATATATATATGCCAGTTTCTAATAAAACACTTTCGATAATCTCAGAGGACATGATCTGGGATTTGCGTCATAACACCAACCACCAGGTGCACCCATCATCTGCTAAGACGATATTTATGGGATATTAATTTGAAAAAAAAATTACAATTGCCAGCCTTGAAGGTTTGCCATGATTTCTTCAGTAATCTAAACCACATAGTTATAACCAATTTAGCCAAAGGGAAATACTTTTGCCAGTTGGCCTTTAAGGAAGCTCCACTAAGTCAATTCATTTTAAGGTATACTTTGCAACCACAGAATTGAAGCTGGGCTGTAATGAAGCCATAGCTATTTAGTAGAAATTCTAGCACTAACACGCTTTCCAAAAGCTTCCCCTATACGCTGCGGGACAAAAGTTGCTAGAACAGCATTGTATTTCGCAGGACATTGCGGAAACGCATATCCCAGACCTGCAGCTAATCACATGGTTTATTTTGTATCGACCTGAATTCACATGTCGCATCGATCTTGCCCGCGTCCACGTTGTTTTCGCAGTTCCCACGCCTTCCAAGATAAACCAACTAGCCAAACTCTACACCCTTTTGCAGTTTAAGATTAGACTAACGGATGGATGGATGAATAGATATCATGAGCATCCATTTGAAATGAGATGGCGGCTGGTGCAAACAAGCTCGTTATTTTTTTAAATATTTCAGCTATATATATTGACACTTATATCAATGGTGTGTGCCAAGAGACCATGGAACCTGAAGCGAACCCGTAAACTGGCATCATCTAGCAGCGGCGTAGCCAGAAATTTCTTTTCTGGCGTAGCCGGGGAAGGGGGGGGGGGGGAAGAGGGGGGGCAGCTCCACTGCTACGCAACCGCCATCTAGTATCACTCCAAAGCACCTGCTTGCGATTTAGGTCAGTCAGCGGCGGCGGGAAATGGCGCCCCCTGGTAACGTCGCCGCCAGCTTTGAGAAAGGCGCGCGAGTTCCAAAATCTTGACTGGACGCAAACGAAACTACACTGGAACTTTCAGCGCAACATGTACAATGTTTCCATTGGGCAGGAGAACTTAAGTGCACCTACAATTTCTAATCATCGGAATTTGTGAAACAGTGCTGTGTCTGCTCTAGCTGCGTCTGCCTCTCTCTATCGTCCTATTTTTCGTGCCGTTTTCATTCTAAACATTCTACATCAACCAGCCCAATAGCTAACTATCTTGTTGAAAGTGTCATACTATTGCGGTATTCACAGAATGACAAGCAGGTCAAGCCGTGGGAGTGGTGGCTTATTTCTCTACAGTGAGTATTAACATGTTAAATAATTTAACTAAACGTGGGGTTTAACGTACCGTAACTGTAACGTCCCGTAATGAGGGACACAGAAGTAGAGGGCTGCGGATTAATTTGATTACCTGGGGTATTGGTACTGACACAAACAATGTATCGTACACTTTTTCGCTTTCTCAGATAGATGTCGACCCTGTAGCTACATTGTCGTTCTGTAATTCCATGAACACGCAAAAATTCACCAACTATATTCTCTTTTAAGGTGACCGTTTCGAAATGCGCAACAAATGGAGCGAGACTTCTTGGCTTAGGGATTTTTGTACAAATAACTTCTGCACGTCACGAAAATCCGAGGTAGTGGTCACAAACCGCTAACAGCCATGCGCCTGTTCGCCTGGTCCAGTGTCGACCGCAAGCCACAAGGCGATCACAATGCGGCTTCGACTACTGCACTGACCAACGCATCAGAGAGTGAGAGAGAGAAAGCTCTTCATTGAAAAGCAAAGCGTAGTATTCACCAGCATGCTATAATCGGCAAGGAAGGAAAGCCCCGTCATTGCCTCAAAATGAGCGTAGCTTGTCACGCGTCTGTCGTAAAGTCATACTACTCCGAAGGTATGCAAGAAGCATGTGTACAACAGGATATGTGATGCAATACAGCATATGTATCGCAAGCGCAAAAGCCTAATGATCGGGCTGTTCATTTGGCTCGCTACAGTTGTCACAGCGAGCAACGCGTGACCGGTAGAAGTTAGACTAAGCAAGACTGTGGCGAGATTGCACGTGTGCTCCCGTGCTCCAATGATTGGCAATCCTCGGTATACAAAGGTACGACTGCAAGTGAATCGTTGTCCAACTCACCCGAGGACACCGCTGACGTGGGCAGAGGCGGCGCGGGTGACGACGGCGGCGAGTCGTAGCTGCTGTGCCGTCCGAGCGGCCAGCTGATCCTCTGGCTGCCCGGGTTCCGTGGCGGCAGAGGAGGCGCCGGAGCAGGCACCTCGGTGTCGTCGTATGCCACGTCTTCGTCCAATGGCCTGGCGAACACGCTCAACCGCGAGGACACCCAGCTGTCGATGGTCTTGCGGCGCACGGCCTGGAGGAGGTTCACATGCAGAGGGAATGCAATATCGTCGGGTGCACTTCATTGAAAGCATCTTTCAACTTTATTTTCGCATTTTCCCTCTTTTTCTTACAAAGAAAAAAAATGCAGGGGCAAGGAACAAAATGCTGCATGACAGCTGCTTGACGGGATTCCTTCCTCTTTCCCTGGCATCAGTTACGGCAAATACAAAAACAAAAATGGGTTACAGAAGCACAAGGAATATTCACATCTATACATATACAAACGTATATCTACAGAGATAAAGCAAAAACGAGAACACAGAAACTCTGACTCGCCATTAAAATGTATTCTATGTAGGGATCAGCGTTCTCGGTTTTTATTTATCCGTAGTACGGCGCAGCTCTTGTACATTTTTTATTTTCAGCCGAAAATGCATTGTATTTATTCCTCCAGACCAGCCCTCACCGTGTTTTCCCGGTGGATAATCTTAAGCGTTAAGTTTACCCGTATCTTTTGTTTGTTGTTTCTTCAGTGAAAAATGTTCACTTATTCTGGGGACGTTGCTCTGTGACTGCAGATCCTGTGGTTCAGAGCTGTAGTTGCATCCAACAGACAGACAAATGAAGATTTTTTTTTTAGTAGCAGCCAAGGAAGTATCGCATAGTAACAGCGCCTGCCGCGATGTTGCTATAGGGGGAGTAATGAGTGAGTGCACTTGATATTCCAACGCAGGTAGAGACTTTATTTCTACTACTATGAATACAGCAAGTTCCTGGCGTAATAAAATGATCCATCAGAACGAACCAACGCGGATTTCACCTTTTACCAAAAGCTAAGCATGCGAAGGGACGGGGCTTTAGGACAGTAGAATTTTGGTGCAGTTGGTGATGCATATTTGACTCAGCACAAAACGTCTAGTCTTTGTTGGCCTCAGTGTACAAAAAAGGGCCTCAACTGGCATGTTGTGGTACAAGGAAGCCCGCCATGAGTTACATTTGAGTGTCACACATAACTGATGGCATGAATGCGGGGCGGAGACATTGTGGTTGCGTCCTTGGGATACATGTAACGCCGTCGGCAGCTTTAGTCACCCTTGTAAATATACGGCATCTGACGCACTTAAAACAATAGGATCATACTGATATCAATCTGCCCATGTGACAGAGATAGATTTGCAATAAAATGTCGCGGCAGCAAGACCCAGAAAGATTGCAATAGTCACCTTTGACTCATTAGCCACATAGTTGTTGAAGGCACAAACCTTTGTATTGTATTGTAATCTGTCTACGAAACCTTTCTCCACGAGTTCATTTTCTATATAAATGTGCTGAAGCGACGTCTGCGCAAACTTTCAATGTAGCTAGCTTGTCTTTATCCTTCGCCACAGAATTTACAACGGCGAGGGTCTTAAATCCGTTGCATATTGCTCAGTTTCCCATAGTCAGCTTCGCCACAATACAGCAGTGTTTTGCTGTGAAGCATACGCAATGTATTGCGGTCGAGCACATTCACCATGCAGTGAAGCATACCAAGAGTGGAAAGGGGACTCGCGCGCGATTAAAAAAGAAAGCAAGCGAGCACTGCTTACGCGGTTTTCAAACCCGAACAGGCAATGTATATTACCGTAATTCAAGCTGATTTGCGTACTTCTGTGACCTAGGCCTGCGAGTGCTCTTTTGCGTGATCACGTCTTGTTCAGTACTGACCACGGAGTAAGATAAACAGGAGCGCCGACTCTGCCGCCGCGCAACGCATTCGCTCGGGACAAACCGTGTAACGTTAAATTAGTCATCGCGTAGCGCCACCTGTCGAGGCGCGTGGAAAACACTCAGCAGCTTGCTTCCGTGTGCGCATGCGCCGAGTTGCGGAGGCCGGTGGCGACGGCAGCGCGGAACCGGAGGGGCGGCACGCGTAGAGCTTGTCGTCTGCTAGAAATGTGGGCCCTCGTCCGCCTCAACGTGACAGCAATCAAACACAAATAATATATGCGCACAAATAATAAAAACGCAAATAAACACGCGGTAGCGCTTTTTACACGTCTTTAGAGGAAACAGACGATAAATGATGCCGTACAAAAAGACACAATAGAAGTACTTGTTTTTCACTCCTCAACGTCTGCGCGGAAGCGAAGGTGCCAAATTTTCGTCTTCCTCGCTTTGTTTACCATGTCTGCAGTATTTTTATTCATGCCTGACGGAATAAGGTATCTTGATACTTGTGCGTGAAGAGACTGAGCAACAGGACAGTGTTTTGTTCCCGGCTGTAAATCTGGGTATGGCAAAGGACGCGAGAAGCTTTCGCTCTTCGCGGCGTCATCTGATCTTCAACTACTGCACCAGTGGCGTCAATAAATTCCTGAAAGTAAGCGAGCGCTTAAAGCAATGGACAAAATATGTGCGCGACACTTCGAGAAGCAGCTTATTATTGATAGTTACTTCAGCAAAGACAAAGGCGATGTCCTACTAGATGTAAAGAAAGTGCCTCGACTTCGAAGCGGAGCAGTTCCTTCAATTTGTTTAGGGAAGCCTGGCGTAGCTCAATGATGCTGAATTCCAGGAGGAACCAGAAGACGCCAATGCGGAAGGACGGGAGGAGCTCAATTTAAATTTCTCTACAACTACACACAGTGCAGGTGCCTTTCCTTGTCCAGAGACATGCCGTAATGCAGAGAGAGAGAAAGGGAAAGAAAGATAAGGGGGTTAGCCAGTGTAAATACCGGCTGGCTACCCTGTAAATTCTCAGCCTTGCCTTCGAGATGATTCCCCCCGTTATGCAGACACATAATCAGAGCTTCTCTTGTGAATGAATAAGCAGGAAACACTGGCAGGAATTCCCAATTATTCTGTTTAGTGAGAATGTGGCGATTCTGCTCGCAAGAGAACCGGGCGACACGAGAAGCACCGCGAGAAACAAAGAATCAAGCGAAGCATCTTAGCACATGATGCGTGCTCAGATAAAAAGAGTGATAAACGTCAGCTTTTCCATACAAGCTTCTTTTGGCTGTCGTCTGTCATTGCTTGAGACCACCCGAACTGCCATTATATCGCCTTACCATTTGCTATAATTTTTCTTTCCGTCTTAGTTTCCGTAATTTGTTTATTTTCTGTTCCTGTGCCTTGTAAAGTTCCACGTGGGCCACCTGTAAAATGTCCTGCATTTGGCCTCTGTAAAATAAATTAAATAAAGTGATACATGACTTGTTTCTCCTGCTAACGTCACTCCGTGAACCGCAAGAACTATGCGCGCTACAGGCGTCAGGGCGTGCGCGGAGCAGGCGACAAAACGGATAGGCAAGCAGGCGCCGCGAGAGAATCCCCGCGCCTTTGCCCCTTCGGTTTCTTGGGCCCGCCTCTCCGCTGCAGAGTTTTTCCTGAAGTTTTTCCTCATTCGTAGCGCCATCTGGCGAACACGCTGTTAAGCAGGAACCGGCGTTTCAGAATGTGTCCCTTCCAGACGAGCGCAGTCGGCGCTCCTGTCTTATCTTACTCCGTGGTACTGAGTCTACTGACAAAGACAAGTCCCCTGGTCGAAACGTTGGCTCCAGCGACATTCCTTGTTCGACTACTGCTCGTCATGAGTCATGTTCCCATGAGGGTAATAGGTGACAGCGTCGATTTCCTCTCCTCTGAATCACTGTATATTTCAGTACAGTAAAACAGGAGACAGCTAGCGATCGAACACCTTACGATCGATCCAGTGACAGAACCAAACTTTGGGAATGGAAACTGTACCTTTCACAGTGCAACGGAAATAACCGTAGCGGTGGCGTTGTGAACTAAAGTATGCGACCGAGAGATGGCGCTGTCAGAATAAAAACTACTATCATCATCACGGTGTAAGAAGGAAGGTGATCCGACGGCGGCGCGAGGCGCGGCCACTTATAGCGTCCTCGATCGCCCGCACCGGTGCGCACCGGGGCGCCTTGGTGCGCACTTTCATCCTCGATCAACCGCACCGGTGCGCACCGACCATACTCGATCACCGGAAGCGCACCCGGTTGGGGCGGTTTTCCGTTAGCCCGTCTCGCACCGAGAAAATCGGCGGTGTGCCGAGGTGCAATCCCAGCAAGCACTGCGGGACGCGCGCGCACCGCCGACTGCGGAACCGCGCACGCTCTGGCCCGATAGCTGCGGTTGCACGGAGTTGACGGAGTTAAGTAGTCGAGATGTCGGCAATGAGAAAGGAAGCGCTGGTAGTTGCCGGAATCGATGAGCTTTCTTCAAATTCGTCTGACAGCAAAGACGACATGCTGATCGACCTCGTCCAAAAACAATGTGGTGAAAAGCCGCCGAAAGTGGACAGCTTCGTTGAACGGGTCGTCAGGCGCCTCGACGACACCGGAGTAGGGAGATTATTTGGCTCCCCATCTTTGTGCTACTAGAACTTGCTGGAAGCGGGCCGCAGAAGCGCACCGCGCTGTGTTACTGACAATACGCTCGACTCCCCGCGCGTGCGTTGCTAAAAACGAATACTTACTCGCCATAAAATCGTTCATTTCATCCACCGACATCGCCACATTATGTCTCTTGCCATTAACTATAAAATCCATTGGTGTGTACTTGTAACCAGGTATGTCGGAGCACGCAGTTTGACAAGGTTCGAGTGCTTGCCGCGTATCCTCTGCTCCTGCAAACAATAAAACGTGCGCGTGCGCGTTTTGCGCACGTTTTGCGCGCCAGGGGCAAAGTGGCACTTCATGCAAGCATCTGCACGAGGTGCAGTTTTGTCCTCGATGTTGACCCTCCGCAGTGCGCCACCACCGCGGTGCACAGCGCACCATTCTGGTTTCGGGGCAACCCCGGGGCAAGATGATCGAGGACGCTATTAGTGTGACTCTACGCACGCCGTTGCCGCAAGGGGCAGCACCTGTTCTGGGGGCCACTTTTTCGCTCGATTTGCTGGCGCTTTTATGGGCAGAAGTGCTTTATTTCGATGAATATATGTCGTTCGCCTGCTTAAAACGACTCTACTTGGTTGGAGGAACGTCCCTTTATATTTCTGCCGACATTCCAATTGATTCCGACGCGGCGAGCAGCGGTAAGCGCAGCGCGCCGTCAGCTCGTCTCTCTCGTGTTCGAAATGACGGTATTTTGACTGTAAGTGGCACGAAACCTTCTACCTGCTCAGGATTTCGCGTCTAAATAACGAAAAATTGCATATCTTTGGGTATGGGTGTTTAAATGCTGACGGAGGTCATAAATTATCCACTGTTGTGCCGCTTCTCCAAGGCCTCCTGAACACGTGCTGCCTCTAGCGGCGGCGCTCAATTCCGGTCACACGAAGTGGCCGCTCTCGCCCCAGCGCTGGCGCGCCGTCGGAGCACCTATCTTTTTACACCGTGATCATCATTACGTGGTGAGCAATATGGCCGCTACGGTAGCGGTTCCTGGGGTACAGTAGCTAGAATGTTGTACCTGGGGCTCGTCGCGCTGCTCGCTCGCTGGGGTTTTGCGCGTTTTGTATTCGTGTGTACTGTATACTCTAACATGACTACAAATATCTTTATTATGTCGCCAGGTGACCGAGACGCCTCAACTGGCAATAAAATACTTCAAACGAGTAAGCTTACATTGTTTATTGTCAATGGTGAATGAAGCAGTACATGCTCACAATTCTTGTACAAGTCAGGTGGAATGTTGTCCGTCACTGAGTTTACTACATACAGAAACACAGATAACCATCTATTTAATGGAACCCAAAGCTGAAATCGAGCGAAGTTTTCTCATCGTGTTCGGCGTACCGCTAAAGCAGGCAGAACGAAGCTTCATACCGATATTTATGCCGAGCTATCCTCGTACTTGTATTGCGTACAGTGCTGCTTGACGTTTCATATTCTCTGCGTTGGATGATTTCAACTAGAATAAAGAAAAGAACATTAAAAATTGCTCATCAAAAATGTACTGTCAGGAAGATAAGCTCGAGCTGTCATGTCCCATTGCTCTCATAACACATTGGCGAGAGGCATGAAGTGTGTGTGTGTGTGTGTGTGGGGGGGGGGGGGGGGGGGGGGGGGGGGAGGGACGTTATGCTAAAGTTTACAGCACATATTGTCTGCTCTTGATATTCTTCTGCTGCACGTACATTTAGTGTTCAGGTGCGGCAGTAAAGGCTTTGACACAAGTGGAGTACTCGTAGGGAAACCAAGGAACGTTATGGAGAAAGCAGTGCTTTCTGCAAGTAGGACAACCACTTCTGCAAATATTGTGTGAATAAAGAAGGACACTACATCAACATATAAGCAAGCCCAATTAATGCTCACAGATCCTTAGGGAAACAAGAACGTTATGGAGAAGCAGTGCTTTCTGCAAGTAGGACAACCACTTCTGCAAATATTGTGTGAATAAAGAAGGACACTAAATCAACATATAAGCAAGCCCAATTAATGCTCACAGATCCTTGGAAAATGCAATTTGCGGTTTCATGTTGAAAAAAAATCTCGGTATATGTATTCAAACAAGGCAAAGAGGTTGCAAAGAGATGAACACTTCAGTTAAGTAACAGGTGAGCAAGGGAAGCCTCAGCTTGGAGCCACCGTTTCGCCAAGCAAACATATTTGTGAGGGCCGAGACGAAGACAAGTTCCCACGCTGAGGTTTCCTCTCCTCGTCCACTGTTGATTCGCTGAATGTTAAGCCGAACTTATCTGCGAGTACATTTCAAAATCTTTTTGGGAGCACACTGTGCTCGGGTTTGTCATCTGCTGTTTGAAGAGCAAGAAAAATTGTTTTTAGTGATTTCTCAAGTTTGTGAAGTGTGAAATAGACTGGCCGGTTGTGAGAGCTTGCCTTTTCTAGCTATCTCTTATGATGCAGGGCTAGCGTAGTTAATTTCATGCAAACTGTACATGAGCCTCTTGTAGTAAACAAATGTAAAATAATGCGTGTATCCAGATCTAGTTATAATCCTAGCACTTGTCATGTTAACAACCTTCCCTTAAATTTTGTCATGTCATATAAATATCTCGGTGTACACATTACAAATAACTTAAATTGCACTATTATTATAGAGTACGTCATTAGCAATGTTTATCACATGCTCGGGTACTTACGGCGCAACTTTCCCAAAGCACCGTCTACAACTACAGCTTTACAATACTCAAGTTCGCTCGAAACTTGAATATGCATCTGCAATACGGGATCCTAGTCACGTTAATCTTATTACTTCACTTGAACTAGTACAAAATATCTCTACTCGTTTCATTATTTCTAATTATAACCGTACTGCGAATATAACCTCAATGTAAACCAACCTAGCACTTACTCCACTAGCTAATCGCCACAAAGTCGCCCGTCTTTTGCTATTTCGTAAAATTTTCCATCACACCACACTTCATGACGACTTCATACTGCGGCCTCAATGCATTTCAAACAGCGCAGATCATCGCAGTAAGGTAGGAATCGATTCATGTAACACAGAGTCTTTCTTTCAATCCTTCATCCCCCGTACATCTCAAAAATAGAACCACCAAGTATCGTAGCACTCACAGATAACAAACTTGTTTGCAAAACATTAGCTAACATTGTATAATCAGGAGAATCATTATGTTACAAGAACTCACTGCGCTTGCTTGTTTAACTCTACCACTTCGTAACCACTAACCTCTTTAATGCCATGTGGCCCTTAGGGTACTTTAAATTAAAAAAAATATAATAATAAAATCAAAAGTGACTGCCAGAGTTTCAGTCAACATGAAGTATCATTTCCTTAAAATTGCAATAAAATTGCATTGAGCGCTTTTGATCGTGTTAAAATTCTTTGCATTTTCATGTAACAAATTATCGTTGTGAGGGAGCACTGTGATACTTCGTGCTACTAACGCCCGTCAATCTTATTTGCAAAGAGATGATGACAAGTTTGTGCGTTAGCAAGTAGGAGCTTCCTACATTGTTTCTGTTCTGGTCGTCATGATTATAATGACCGGTAAAGAAACAAGCTGGGACTCAACATGTTACTTCTCCGATTGTCATAAAACGCCCTTGAAAGCAACTAAGCTTGTATGTCAAATTTCTCATTCCCGCTCGGTACGATAAAGAACTGTAGACTGCTGCTTTCCTAATAGAGCTCACGCCTCTCTATCTGGTAAACTTGCAAAAATTTCATGGTGAGGCACGTAGTTCAAGAAGACCTGTTGTCATTATGGTGACAGTTGAGCTTCTTGAGGCTTAGCGTGGGCAGCTTGCAGACCAATAATCTCTCTTTTGTCCGTCTTCCTGAAAAGAGAAATGACGAAGCCATGACACACATGCAAGCAAAAAATGGTGAAACAAAAGTTAGTCCCAAAAATGAACTAATCACGGTTCTAGTTGAAGTGTTCAGAAGCATACCCTGTGAGGATTCTGGCCCTTGATGTTACTTCCAGTGGTGACACGTTCACTGTTGACTTGTACGTCCAGAGACAATACAGTCCAAAGGGATGAGTCCAAATATGAGCAGCGTCTTGGAGGCTGGAGTCGAAAAAAGAGCCTCAATTAATATGGTGGAAGTGTGGGTGAGTTTGTGATTCATGTATGACAAAGAACAGTGCACAAAACGCTCAATGACAGAAAAGCGCGCGCGCGCACACACACACACACACACACACACACACACACACACACACACACACACACACACACACACACACACACACACACAACTGTTTTGAGTGTGCATTTCTTCGAGTGGTGTCCTTGTGTGAGGCTGTGCTTAGTCATGCCTCGATTAGATGACAATTGTTTCTGCCAGATACTAGTAATAAACACATTCATTTTATTATATCTCAAATGCAATTAATCTAACTGTTATCACCGGAAGTACATTTGTCACTAATGTGAGTGAATTTATCGTGGTGCAGAAACAGCGAAAACTTCATAATTTATGCTGTACTCATGTTAGCAGCTTTAGCAACTTGGCAAAATAGCAAGAGCCTGGTTTGAATTGCTTTGGAAGGGCAACAAATTTATAATTATTACTATTTTCTACTTTTAAGAAATGACTACAGGAATCTGTTTTATCCGCCTCGCACACAAAGAAATTCAAAGTTGAAAATGCGAAGCACTGCTTTTTTACTCACCGGCGCACACGCCCAGGGGCAGCAAGGTTAATCCGCTTTCGTGGGTAGTCTTCAAGCCGACTGTGCTCGGTTCCAGCGATGGATTTTCGCGCTGGCTAGCACCCCCTCCCCCCCCCCCCCTTTTTTTTTTTTTTTTTCAAGCAACACGTCATTACGCGGCCAGACGCGGCAGATCGCTAGCGGCGGAAGCCGTTGCATGCAGCCGTTATGCCAGTGAAACCGTGAAACGCCGCAGCTGATAAAGTTCACCGTCTTTAAACACGTTCGCTTGGTGGCAGCTATCGAATGTTGGACGCATAAACTGGGTGATATATTATTGATATCTAATTAAAACGAACCTGCGTGATGCTGCTCAAACGAAACTACCACCCCGTTCGCAAATATTACCGCCGTACAATTTGAATCGATAAACGGCACGGACTGCAATCAATACCAGTGGGCTGCTGCTGATCACACGTCAGTGAGGCCTCAAAACCTTTATTCAAGTAACACAGCACGGACTTTCATTAACCGAAGTCCAATAAAAACAATAGACTGCTCATTTTGTAAAAAAAATGACACCGTAACTATGCTTGTCGGTTATTATATGTACATTAATAGATCAAATATTGAGCCGCGTTGAGCGCCCCTAGCAGAAAAAAATACGAATTAAAGTATGCGACCAAATTATAGTAGCTCCACTTGCGCGCATCATGCTGGAACGCGCCGCGGTTAATTTTTCGCCCTCTTTGGCCATTTGGTGAACTCGAGAGTGTGCGGGGCCTGACAGAACTCACAGCTCGTGTTCTCGGCATTAAGCCCAGCACTGCACTCACGTTGAAAACTGATCAAAAAGTCTGCGTGCAGTGGCTAATCAGATCAGTTTGAGACAACGTACGTCAATAATTATATATACGCCCGAAACGCGACAATTCGAAACGTAAACCAACTCAGTTACTTGTGCCGTTCAGATCGTGCAACGTGGCCTTAAATTACACAACATTTTAGTCACGCAGCAAGAGAACTTAACAAAATTACACGGTGTTGTCGCTGACGTTCTCGCAAAATCGAGTCTGAGTGTCCCGCTCAAACGTTTGGCAACTTCCGCTCACTTTTGGCGCGCATACAGCGAACCAACCGAAAGGCAAATAGTTTCGGAACCGCCAAGTCATTGGCCAAGCACAACAGCCGCGTCCCACTGGCGCTACCTACACTACCGAGCATGGAGGAAAGAATCTTACTGAGCAACCACGGTGATTTTTGAAAGATGATTTTAAATAAAACATTGCCTCGATTTTGCCATACTTACTTACGCAATGAAATACTTATTTTCAGTGGTCGAACAAGGAATGTCGCTGGAGCCAACGTTTCGACCGGGGACTTGTCTTTGTCAGTACTGAACAAGACGTAATCACGCAAAAGAGCACTCGCAGGCCTAGGCCACAGAAGTACGCAAATTAGCTTGAATTACGGTAATATACATTGCCTGTTCGGGTTTGAAAACCGCGTAAGCAATGCTCGCCTGCTTTTTTTTTTTTTTTTTTTATCGCGCGCGAGTCCCCTTTCTCCTCTTGGTATGCTTCACTGCATGGTGAATGTGCTCGACCGCAATACATTGTGTATGCTTCACAGCAAAACACTGCTGTATTGTGGCGAAGCTGATTATGGGGGAACTTGTTCTTGGGCAAGTTGGTGCTTAGTCTTAACATATTATTTCTGGCGCAAAGAACATGAAGCAAGGGAACAGGAAAAATGAGAGAGAGAGAGAGAGAGAGAGAGAAGCGCCAACTACCAACTGTTATTAGCAGACAGACACAAAAAAAAGGACTTCCACGCACGTGCAGAGTACAGAATGCGTTACGTAGAAACACAGCATCACGATATCCGACTCTCGAAAAAGCACACTTCCGAAAAAAAAAAACCAATGTAATCGATGTGTCACCAACAGAAGTTGCCTTTTTTTCTGGTAAGAAACGCCTCCAATAATTATCTCTCAATTTGATCTCTGCTCTTGCCTACAATCTCGGCTTGCTCAAAACCAGACACGCATATGCAGGCTTTGCAATGTGCGGGAAGATATATGCCGTCTGCTTTACAAATGCTATTAGCATGCTCCCTCAAGCCAGTCTGATGCAGCTTCCCATTTGTCTAATATAACACTTGCCTCAGCTCAGGGGGATTTCGTAATTTGGATTTGAGCTGTAGACATAGTGCTTTATAGGTCCTTTTCAGGCCATCGAAGTGCAATGTGATGGCTAGTGCTTGAGCAGTTCTCGCATACAGTGGTATACACTCGATGCAATAAATACCATGTAAGAACAAAAAAGGCAGAGTGGCTGAGAGGTGTAATCCTGGGCTGCCAATTTGTTGGCGTAAGTTCGAATCCTCGCGGTACAATGAGAATTTTTCCTTGTAATTATCTGGCAAAGAATTTTGGGATTTCAGGGACAACACCAGTGGACATCAAAATGACCAGGGGAGTGAGCCCGTAATAGCAATTGCTGTAAAATGTGAAGCAGGGTGAGGGTACGCGGAGGGGTCGGGGGAGGCCAGGCATGGGCACTTGCAGGACACCACCAAGATAGGGATAACTACAGCATGTCAAACTCCCTCGCTGACTTTCAGCGGGTCAGAATGGACTTCTGGCCTTTTCTTATGTCAGCATCTGGGAATAAGTGGATCGCCATGGTTACAGACTATGTATCTTACGAAAGCACTGCCCAAAGGTAGCGAGATCCTTTGTCAACTTGAAGCTGAAGTGACAAGATTCTTTTACAGCGAAGCCGTTAGCTTCTATTTGGCCGGTATTTTTCGTGTCAGCATCCGTTCTTTGGAATCACGCATGCAACATACAGAACAGCATACGTTTCATTAAAGAAAAAGCACAAAACAATCATCCGAACCACATAATTGATGATAAGGTGCTCCTGATAACAGTGCAAAGCATGTGGCGCTCCCTGCTTACGTTTCCCAGTAAAGATTGTTGTGCCAGCTGCCACGCCGATGGCAGCTTGCGACGTGAGGAGTGACGTCCCTAGCCTTTCGTATATAAAAGAACCAGCCTAGCAACTGATTTCAATGTTGTTGCAGCACTGCTATGGCCGGTTGCATGCTGTCAAAATGACCATTACTTCCAGTACTCTAAATTACCATTACTACCATTACTCTAAAGCAATAAAGCATTATATACCACCTCACCAGTAGTAGCGATGGTTTTCAACAGCCGTGCGTTGGCTCCCCGCGAAAGCGCGCGTCCCTCGCCCTCGCTCGCTTTCACTCGCACATACAGCATACGGCCAATGAGAGTTTTTTTCTACTGCCGGACGCGACGATCGAAAGGTGAGCCCTTAACAGCTTCGCTGTAAAAGTAGCAGAAAGAGAATTCACAAGGCCATGTATTACTACACTAAAAGCACTTCCGGCCCACAGGTGTCGTCTGCTTGTGTTACAACGTGCTCCGTGTTGACGAGAGCAGCGCGGTCAGTGTTGGTTCTTTCTTTTCGCGATCACCATATGGTTCGCCCTTGTTGCGTTGTGGGCTGCAAACGTAGCGATCGGCGACATGTCAAGCTGCGACATCGTGCCCCGCTCAAAGGCAGGAGACGAGCAGAGTGGCTGCAGCGCACCGGACTGTACGAGTATATCCAAACGGCACCAGCATCTACGCGTTTGCGGCAGTCACTTCACGCCGAAGGATTACTACCACAGTACAGTTTAGCGTGTCCGGTATTCGGGTAAGCCCAAGTGTAATCAACGATTTACGTTTATTTTTTACGTGATGAACGCAGGCGCAAACGTGAACTGCTTGCACGGTGCAGCCACCTGGTGGCACAAAGCTCAACCAAACAGATGGCTAATATAGCGGTAACTAAGTTTTTTTCTGCTTTGCTGCTGGCTCAAATTTTTCGGAATAAGCGTAATCGTGAACACGTTGTCTTTTTTTTTTATGTTTAAAATCTTTTACACTTGGTTCCAGCAATATTAGCTCTGTATTTGGCTGCTTAAGCTCTGCGCCACCAGATGGCTGGACCGTGCATGCCGATCTAGAGTTACTGTATATGCATATACAGTAACTCTATGCCGATCAGGCCGCTCACGTAGGGCGCATATACAGTAACTCTATGCCGATCAGGGCGCTCACGTATGTCTACGAAGCTCCTTCATCACACCAGAATGAAGGGGCTTTAGTTCACGCCTCTGCCTATCCGTCAAAACACCCAGCTCGCCTGGCATTATCGGAATACGGGACACGCTCGGCGCTGCGACAGAACGCTCGCAACGCACGCTGCTTGATCGCTCTCGCTGGGGATCGACGGCCAGGCGGCTAGCGAGAGGTTGGAGATTTAGTTGGAGAGCCTTCGCGCGCTGGCTCCAAGATAACCGGAAGTAGACGACATCACGTCACAACATGACGTAGAGCCAGCGAAAGCGGAGCTTAGCACCGATCACTCGGCGAACGAGTTGAGGAGGAAATGCATGGCTAGGGAGGAGCGCTAACCTTTCCTTTCTCAAACAAACCACTTAGTAGTAGTAGGATAACTTGTAATCGTCCGTAGCTCTCTTAATATGAGGCGCTTCACTTAAATTGTAACTCGAATGTTTTATGTTTTACTGTAGATGTACCCTACGCGTCTACAAAATTTGTCCGAACCGTTTCAGGGACCCCTTAAGGGCCCCGTGTCGTAGAAAATCCGGCGTCGATATCGGCGTGGGTGTCAGCGTTCGCGGCGGAGAAAATCATCCCCAACCACCCCGACCGCGCAGGCCCTCTGCGTGGCGCAAGGTGTCAGTGAAGGAGAAAATCAATTCCGAACCACCCCGACCGCGCAGGCCCACCGCGTGGTCAGTGGTGTTAGCGAACAAAAATTGAATTTCTCACAGTGAAATCCGTCAGAAAAATGGTAAAGTACGACTTAACCACAACCTACGGACATGGTGGCATCGTATTGTAATTTGAATGCACGATAAAACATAATTCTGTTACGAGGAAACTCAAACACAAACCCCTTTTCCAGCATTTCTACCATACCAAGAGCGGCGCGCTCAGGTAGATTACTTGCGAAAATCCTATCCAGATGACGCTCACATCCTCGGCAGGTTAGGGTGCCTCGATGCCAGCGCCGCCGTTCAGGGTGGTGCCAACCTTTGACCGCACCCGCGCCGCCGCTTTCTCGCTGCGACGCCATCTTGAGTCACAGCGAGCGGTTGCGAGTGCTTGGTGCGGGTGCTTAGTTCGAGACACAGTGCGCGCGGATGCTTCGCTGACGCTTCTACTTGCTGGACAGTGTTCAGCCGCATGAATGACAAGCTTGTCAAGTGCATCGAGTCGGCATGACGGGCTGTTGTGTTCCCAAGTGCACCGGATCGAAGCGTAAAGGGCTTCGTTGTTTACGCTTCCCCCGGGACTCGGAGCGAAGGAAGAGATGGGAAGCCCAAGTAAAGCGGTATCACTGGAAGGCAACGGATAGCTCCTACATTTGCGAGGTAAGTGTCAAGAAAGTTTAGACTATCGCATCGTGTTTGTCATTTAAATAAGAAAGTATTCTCTGATCCTCGCTCACGTACCTACGTTCGCTCACGAACTAAGCACTGCACCGATGCTGAGTAGCCTATGGTTTGCGAGCGCGCGTCGCATAGGCTTTTGCCGTTTTGATCGGCGCAGTCTATGCGAGTAGTACCCTTATTTTAAGAACTGACGAAAATGCTTCGCCGCGAAATAGCCTTACATTAGCTACAAATCATCATGTAAACCACCTATTTTACTTTTTCACGGGAAGCACACATTGTGTGTCTCTTGTTTTTTTTTTTTTTTTTCCCTCAGTTTCTTTTTTCGCTACTCGTTATTTGGTACTAAAGAACGCAGTGCTTCTTCTGGGGAGAGCGGCTGTTGTGTACGTGGCAAGCGAAGCATTGTGATTTTCTCTATTCTCAGCATATATCTTGCGGATCTCAGGTTGTTACGTTATATAGCTGATTTTTTAGACGAATATATTTGTAGCGTGGTGCTCGTAAGCCGATGGTCATTCGTGCTCATTCCCGATCGTAGTGGGTACTGTGACGGTCTTTAAATGCCTGTGCACGGTATACCCAGGTGTAGTAGAGTTAAGGGGCATCATGGCACTAAAATGTTTCGGCGCTTTCTGGCATGGTGTCTGTTGTAGCCTGTGCATTTCTTCGAAACGTGTGAAGCGAGGTAATACAGCATTACTTCTGCGAAAATTTATTTTTAAGCACTGTAATGGGTTCTCTGTATTTACAAGGCAACTTTTCATATCAATAATCACTTTTGTTGTTTTACTTGTACTTAGAAACACTTTGAAGAGGACCAGTACGAGGGAAATCGACAGGATGGGCGCCGTCTGTTAAAGTCAACAGCCCTACATCATCATGGACTATATTTTCGAAGTGAAAAATATTGCTAATCTGTATTTGACTGTCTTAGTTTCATTTACGGTTTTTGTACGCGATATGTATGCAGTGTTGTTTATTTTTTCAATGTAGTTATCAGTGTTCTAATGGTTATTTATAAAATGTTCTGTACTCGCCATCGATGTGTTTGGCTGATGCGACGTATTCGATGGTAGCTGATGTATTCTGGCTGGATATCTTGATTAATATTACCCGCGGTTGCGTTTTCTTGTTTGCATTCTTGTTTTCGATTTATATTGTGTGTAATAAGGTTGACGTACTCACTTGAACCCCCCCCCCCCCAATGTAATGAATAAATAAAAAAAACTCTCACTAATCCCGAATTGTGTGTGTCGAGCCTACCTTGCGATTTTTTTTTTATCTCGTCTTTCAACATAACCTTCAGGCGCCACACAGTACATATAGTTTTCATGTACATATCTCTTTCATGATTGATTGTACTAGACATTATAAGTAAATGTATTTTGTGCATCGTTTGCTTTCTTGTGTGCACTACGCAAGATTGACACAGACAAGTTACGTTACATGTTTCTCTACAGCACTAACTAAACCTTACTTTCACATCGCAGTTATTTTTACACCAGCTTAATCCTGTCAGCACACAGTTTTGTGGGCAAAAAAAAGCAAAATTGCGCGTAGATATCGTCAAATAATTGCAACGAACGCGAAGAGCACGCGCAACGCAAGGGAAACTAACCGCCGTGGCCGAGTGGCTGGCTACGGTAAAGGAGGCGTGACGTGTAAACCAAAACACAACAGCGAAAAAGAAAAACTTCCACACACAGGGGGTCGCAAACCTTATATACCAAGCATCGAAGCGCAGAAAAAAAATAGTGCGTATTTCAGACATACACACGGCATATTAAATGTAAATTGAATTAGGCAACTTGGGGCATGCTCCCGGCGCCATACATTTACGTCTTGGACCTTCGACGAGTTAACGGCTATTGGTTATAAAGATGTGCAGATGCGATACCGATAAAAAAAATCCTTATCAAGGCAAAGCACTTGGAAGTGCGCCGCGAGTAACACTATCTATGAACGCAAGCGTAGCTGAGTCTCAGCTCGTGTGACTCACTATGGCGGCGCTGGGCATCGAGGCACCCTACGGCAGGTCAAATTGGGACTTAGCCTGCCTAATGCGTTTTGGACGCGCGCGCGCGTCGGGGCAATAGCAAACAATTAACAAAATAATAAAAAAGGGTCCTAGGGCCTTCAAATTTTAATATAAGACGACTTATATTGCCCCTGGAAAAACGTCTTCCCAGCAATGCATTTCTGTTTTAAAAGTGAAGCCGACTTTAAGGGGATCGGTGTAAGCTTTCCCACGTTCTGTGTTTAAGGGGATCGGTGTAAGCTTTCCCACGTTCTGTGTTTTCATCCACTTTCATTTCCATTAATTTATCATTTGTTTAATTAAATTATTGAGTACAAGTAACTTACCCTATGTTGTTCTTGGTATCCATGTTTGTTGGCTTCCTATGATATAATTAATAAAATCGGGCCCCTCGGTTCCCTGTCTTCTCGTTCATTACATAACGAGGGTCTCGAGTACGGACAACATTGATGCCTTCAGGTAGCATATGTGGGTTTATTGACATGCTGCCTCCACCCAAAAAGATCACGTACTCGTGACGCCTGCGGCAGAAAAGGATTTTCCACATCCGCCGCCAAGGTTTGTGAGTGGTGGCGCTGGCTAACACTCCCACGGTTAGTTCTAGTAGTAAAACATAAATAGCGCAGAAAGTGGATGGAAAAACGGCGCCATGGTAGCTCAATGGTAAGAGCATCGCATGCGTAATGCGAAGACGTGGGGTCGTTCCCCACCTGCGGCAAGTTGTTTTTTCATCCACTTTAATTTCCATTAATTTATAATTTCTTTAATTCAATTAGTGAGTACAAGTAATCTCCCCTATGTTGTTCTTGGTGTCTATGTTTGTTGGCTTTCTATGATATATATATATATGTATAGTGTAGTATATGTATGTATGTATGTATGTATGTATGTATGTATGTATGTATGTATGTATGTATGTATGTATGTATGTGTGTGTGTGTGTGTGTGTGTGTGTGTGTGTGTTGTGTGTGTGTGTGTGTGTGTGTGTGTGTGTGTGTGTGTGTGTGTGTGTGTGTGTGTGTGTGTGTGTGTGTGTGTGTGTGGAATGAGACAGGGAGAGTGCTGCAGTCAAAGACCTTACGGTCGTGGCTCACCTGGTCGAGGATGATGCGGCGCCTCTCGCGTTCCAGCTGCTGCTGCTCGAACTCGTCCAGGGAGAAATCCTCGTCCATGGTGCTGCGCTGGCTGGAGCCCAGCAGCGCCCAGACACGGCGCCACAGGCCTGCTCTGCTCTGGGCCCCGGTGGCGCCTTGGTACGGCGCCGCGGGCCGCCGGTGGAGTGGCGGCTGCCGCCGAGCGAAGCGCGGGCGCTCGCGGCTCTCCAGGCTCGACTTGGGCCGCACCCGTCTCAAAGCGGGCCGAACGCGGAGCCCATGGATCGTGGGGCCCCTGCGACGTGATCGGGGTTGCTTGTCATTGGGCGTGTTGGTCACTATGAGCGCAGCAGCAAGCAATCAACGGAGACAAACAAACACTGCGATATTGCACTGCGTTTTTGACAGACAGACAGACAGACAGACAGACAGACAGACAGACAGACAGACAGACAGACAGACCGATTCTCAGTGGCAAATGTTCGCCAAGAAATGCTTCGCATTTAAAAAAAATTCGGTAGAACCGACCCCGGTTATACTATCGAAGAGTGTGTTTAGCATGCTTTGGGAGTGTGGTTGTTGTGGCACTATGTTGTACTATGTGTTATGGGTGGTGTTACGGTGTTATGCATGGAGCCAGAACCAGACTCCGGCAGATAGTGACGGTGCGCCCACTTGGCTTCGTTGCTTTTGCAGCCAAACGCACTGCGCGTCTAATTCCATACAAAAAACTGTCAGCCATTCCACTGCCTTCCTTCTCCAACCCAGTGGAAGGGCGATCGTGTAACGAAGACGTGATCGTGTAATTGGTTATTTGAACTACTAAAGAATGAGAAATATATATAATCCGGTGGTTTTCATTTATTTAGTCACCACGGGGACCATGGCCTTATGGTAGCTACGGTACACCCCCATAGGGTGCACGGCAAAGGTTGGCACGTTCTTCATAAACACGTCACCAACGCCGCGAGCGTTCGGTGCGAACGTGAGCAAAACGCCGCCGCCGTCAACAATTCTGCGCGTTGTTTGTGTCACCGCACACAACCGCTGTCAAAACGCTGGCGTGAGCAAGCGCGCCAGCAGAAGCGAGCGAAGGTTCATGTGGTCTATCGCTTCAACGGAATCTGAGCGGCGAAAGCACAGCGCATACTGTAGGAGCCGTGTAGGAGCCGGCGCGTAGGAGCCGTGTTGCAGATCGCTTATAAGCTACGGTGCGCGCGACCGCCCGGCGCCGCGCAAAGTACAAGTTGCAGAGCAGAAGCCGCAACCCCTCCCTCCCGCGCTGCCTTCCCGCTACATGTCCTCCTTTCGCGTGGGACATTGGGTCGCCAGTTCCCCTTGCGCCCGGTCGCAAGATACGCATTTGGTGCCGCAGCTAAACGTCGCCTGCCCTCCCGTCCCCCCACGGCCTTTCGCGCGACGGAAGAAGTGGCGTTTGCTCTCCGCCGTGCGTTCGCTCCCCGTGAAAGCGCGCGTCCCTCGCGCGCTTTCACTCGCACATACAGCATACGGCCTCCCCGTATGCGCATCCTCCTCCCCCTCCTCTCCTTGTCTCCTCTCCTCTCTCCTCCCCCTCCTCTCCTGGTCTCATCTCTCCTCTCGGCATTCCTCCTCTCCTCTCCGACGCTCGTCTCTGGATTGCGCAACGAATGGCAACCCTGCGGCTCTGCACGCGATAATGCGAAGCAGCTTAGGTTAGAGGCGCGACGGTAGGCGCCCCAGATGCACCGGCAACAGTCACCAACGCCGCCCACCGAACGCACGCAAAACGCCGACGGCGTCGACAACAGTTCTGCG